>NW_028323175.1:0-155970 GCF_984573655.1 Nuphar pumila | reverse complement strand
TGTTATGAAGCTGTAGCATTGTTGCTCAGAGCTTATCTCAGGTCAGCATGCATTCTCTTTTTGAACAGCCCAGTCTGTCGATCCAAGTGCCCATGGATGCTACCGTTCATATCATGGCACACTCGGTCAGTGGTCAGCTCTCGACGAGCTTGGACCACATGGACAATTGCACGCGAGCCGCTTCTTTCGCAACCATTGCATTCCTGTCCATGAGCAGGGTCAGTTTCGTGACCCTTGTCATGCTCAGAGACTATTATATTAGCTAATGATTCTTTCAGATCGCTGCACTCTTGCGTTTGCCTGAAACTATTCACAAATAACCTTTGATACTGAAACTCAGGCTGCCTTGTCATGCTCAGAGACTATTATATTAGCTAGTGATTCTTTCAAGTCGCTGCACCCTTGCGTTTGCTCGAAACTTTTCACAAATAAACCTTTGATACTGAAACTCAGGCTGTTCAAGTCCGACTTCTTCGGTGAAAAGGCACTGCTAAAGCGCGAGCCGCGAGCCGCCAGCGTCGAAGCCGTCAGCAATAAGCTTGTGGTGCTCACTCTGAGGAGGGAGACGTTTTGCGACCCTGGGAGACCTGAAGGACATCATGGCGCGAGAGAAGTCTGCGCAGGTCGTCACGCAGCGCTTGATGCGGCTTCAGATGAAGGGCACGCCCAGCCACCTGCCGGCATGGGTGCTTGTCAAGCGGAAGAAGAAGAACCGCCAGGGTGAGGTGCACTGGGAGGTCGTACGGGCCAAAGGGCACCTCGACGAGGTGCAAGCTCTTCGTAAAGACACGGGTATGGAGCGATTGCCCAATGTGCTAGTGTCATTTCATTTCGCGTCTCTGGGAGCTCTCCATTTCCGCATACCCTGAGCAGCACCGCTTCGTGCAATCAGCACCCCCCTAGGTTGTTCGGCGAGAAAGCTGTCATGTTTTTACTCCTTCGGCGTGTTGGGGTGTATGTGAGCACCGCACCTGCCATCTTGCTGAATAATTGTGTTGCTGATGTGTACCTGAAGTTTACATGTATGTTTCGCCCTATGGCCTAGGGTGCACAATGAAAGGAGGCATCGGCGACCCTCTGTCGAGAGTGCGCTTCCGCTGGCAGCCCCGAGGTGCACTTGACATGCCTCAAACCACGATGTTTCACTTGAGGAACCACTGCATCCACATAAATATGACGTTCTGAGGTGAAACTGTTCTGCCACTGTGATTCATTGCAAACATGCCTTCATCAGCCTGCTGCTGTAGCGTATCCCGGTACGTCTATTGCTCCTCCACCCGTCAAGCATGGCACACTGATGCCACCTTATGCTTTCAGCACGATTATATCCAATATCCACCTGGACATTGAACAAACTCCAATCATCAACCTTTGTTGCTGTGCTTGCCAGAATGGGTTTCAACCCCCTTTGTTGTGTCAAAAAGTCATGTAAATCTTGGGTATCTGGACCTGAAGATTGAGAAGGTCTGGCGAAACACTGTTCGTTTCGAGCCGCATGCTCGATGTGGTGGCTGAGAGCACCGGGTGTGAGTTGCAGGGGACGGCAAGGATGCAAATCAGTTGGATCTGGTGGAAGGGGTTGTGCTGGGGGGGGGCGCCTTCTCACGCGTGTCCACTGTGGTGGAAGAATCCCAGGAGCGGCAGTACGCCATGAAGCGCATGCGCAAGACCGCCGTTGTCCAGTGCCCTGAGCACGTGTTCTGCGAGCAGATCATCACACGCAACACCGCACACCCATTCTGTATCCGACAGGTGCACTCTCTGCCTTAGCTGCTTTTTGCGCGCCTTTCTGCCGTTTCAGCAGTGCTTGACGACATCTTGAGTTGCTTCCCCGCGAAGAGGGGGGGGGGGCCGGGGGCTGCACACGTGAAGCACATGTTGCGAACTGACGAACAAAAGAAACTGTTGCGGACGCTTGAAGAAGCTGCTGTACCTGATATTCCTGCGCGGTTGTGAGCGCATACGTGCCGCCATGTGTAGCAGCGGGCGGGTGAACGAGCACAGGGACCAGTTATGTTGAATCAGCGACGAGCCACGATGACAAACGGTGTCCATACGGCTCATCATCTTGCTTGATGTTTCATTGCCACAAGTTGCTGTTGAAGATTAGCACACGCTGCATGCAACATCCAGTGCTGGACCCAGTCCAGACTGGGGCGAATTCGATGTCCCGTCAGGATAGACGTTCAATCGTTGCTAGATGCGTACATGTTCATTTGTTCCATTGCTGACGTGGCATAGAGTCTCACAAGGTTGGTGATGTGTTCGCTGAATCCATCGACCACTCCACATCTTGTGCATGGGGTCAATCCAATGGTAAGTTAGATATGTCCATTGTGATGGTTGATGATGGGGATGCATTTGCGATTCGACCATTGAGCTGACGCCATCGGTGGGGTATATGCATGTACGCGTCGTTTCAAGACAAGTATCACCTCTACTTTTTGTTCGATCTCATGACAGGAGGTGACCTCATGGATGTCCTGGTTGCGGAAGCCAAGGTCATCAAGCAGCGGGTCCCTCAAGGCCAGTTCAAGCGGGGCTGCCTGGCACCCAAGACCAAGATGCTCAAGGTGCGCAGATCGCTGCTGATGCTGACGGCCCAAGCTGCTGGTTATGCTCATACGCATGCGGATGCTGGTGGTGGCGGTCGCACCTGATGGTGATGCTGATGTTTGTAGCTGCTAATGATGCTAATGGAAATGCTGATGCGCGCAGCTGCTAATGATGCTGATGCTGTTGCTGATGATTGCAGCTGCTGGTGATGCTGAGGGCAGTGTTGATGTTCGCAGCTGCTAGTGATGCTGAGGCTGTTGCTCATGTCCGCAACTGTTGGTCATGCTGTGGGTTGAGCACAATGTGCTGCCCAATAACGCACGGTTCGAGTTCCCTCTGCGATGAAAATGGCACAACTGCCAGGCCAGTGACTCCATCAGCCCCCGTTGGACAGTGCAAAGCCGCAGTCCGAGTTCCCCTAGATGCTGTAGTGCGATGACTGCTGCATCGTCATCACCTCTGCAACAAGCCTTGGTGTATGCAGGGCATGGAAGAGGATCTGGCACGCTTCTACATTGCATCCATCGTGCTTGCTCTAGAGTACCTGCACGACTCGAGCATCGTGTACCGCGACCTCAAACCCGAGAACGTCTTCATTGACTCCAATGGCTACATCAAGCTCGGGGACTTTGGCTTCGCCAAGGTGCTCAATGATAGCAATCGCACCTTCACGTTCTGCGGTACCCCCGGATACGTTGCCCCCGAAAATGTCCTGGCCCATGGCTACAACTACTCTGTAGATTGGTGCGACCTTTGAGCCTACACTGGACAACCGCTGTGTGTCAGATTCTGTCTCGTCGGAGACTTATTCCTGAAGGAACTCTTTGGACCATTGTTGTGGCCGATAGTTGTCCTTGACCAATGGCTGTTAGGGACTGGTCACTGGCGACTGTGGCCATGGCCAAGAGTGCAGCCATCCACGTTGCTGCCCACAATTATTTATGGACATCTATAGCTGCCTTGAGCACTAGCTGCCCCAACCGCAGCTCATTACGAAGAGTTTCCTTGTCACATGCCGAACGCCACAATCGGAGCATCCTGATGGCACCCACGCATCGTGCCTCCCTGAGAGACTCAGACAGTGGTGTCCTCAACTTCAAGAATGCACAGCAATGATGATGCTGTATCTGCCTAGGGGTTCGTGTTTACAGCACTGTATATCTCATCCACATGGAGATTGGCAACTGTGCAAGGTCCCTGAATATCTGCATCCAACGCCCCTTGACGTGTTCAGTGTTCGATAGATAGATCTATCCATTTGTCCTTCCTGGTCCCATTTCGAAGCTGTTCCGCATGAACTGGATAGCATACGTGTACACTGTAGGCCAGGTACTGAGTGCAAGCAGATACGATTCGATGAGTATCTGCGTGCACTCAGTACCTGGCCTACAGTGTACACGTATGCTACCCAGTTCATGCGGAACAGCTTCGAAAATGGGACCAGGAAGGACAAATGGATAGATCTATCTATCGAACACTGAACACGTCAAGGGGCGTTGGATGCAGATATTCAGGGACCTTGCACATGTAACTCCCAGAGGTACTCGAGAATCAGTGCTACCATGACCCACATCGCGCGCGGTAAGCGTACCTGGATTGAAGATATGATTACTCTTTCGGTTACAAACCTGGACTCCCTGGCATGGTGTGCAGGTGGGGCCTGGGTGTGTTGATGTACGTGCTGCTGACCGGGCGTCAGCCATTTAGTAGCCCCAAGACAGAGGACCCAATGCAAGTGATGCGCCGCATCGTCGATGACAACTGGAGCATCAAGTACCCCTCCTACATCTCTCCCGCAGCCAAGGAACTCGTCTCAAGGCTGTTGGAGCGTAAGCCCGCAAAGCGCATAGGTGCACCTCCCCAAGCCTGGCTCTCACGGAACCTGTGTGGTTAACTATGTGCATAGATTCCCAAGCAGTTCTTGGAGTTGCCAATGTCCATGTGGATGTAGTGTTGTAAAAAGATACATACACCAAAGGGAGTTTCAGCTTCGCAGTCGTCCATGTATGAGAGCGCAAACGCCTAGCTACTTTCCGATTCGAAGCATGTGCTATCAGAAGAAGGCATGTTCTGTCCATCCGATGAAGAATGAGCAGATACATGCCATGGAAGTATGCCACACAGCGTGCAAATCACTGGCATGCCAACCCGGTAATCTTTTGTTATCCCAGTCAGTCCTGCACTGCAACAAGCGAGCGTTCTTTGCAGGAATGTTGCAAGGCCGCGCTGGCGACATCAAGAGGCACAAGTGGTTTGAGGGCTTGGACTGGGATGCTCTCGCTGCGCGTCGCATCGAGGCCCCGAGAAAGCCGAAGAACGACTCTGACACACGCATCAAAGAGATCCAGGAAACCGAGCGCAACGAGGACAGACCACCTCCAGAGACGGCTGAGGAGCTGGCAGAGTGTGAGGTTGTGTTTGCTGACTTCTGATGGCGTGGCCGGTTGCCACCTAGGGGCGTCGCCATATCATGTCCCTCACCAGCGTCTAGTTCACAAGTCCACGGCGCTTAGATCATCCCGCTCATTCAGAAATGGGGAAAGCCTCATGCCTCTGTGCAAGAACGGACCCCAGCGCTGCCATGCTAAATTGCGTGGGTGCACGTTGGCTTGCACGAATTTTGATGCAATTGCTTTTTGTATGTCAGTAGTGCACCATTAGTTATGTGATCGAGTGTTTACTCAAAGACTGGTTCCCAAACAATCGATAGCTCCGTCAGACAACCAATTGGTTGAACACTCTATGGCAGGGAGAAGACATGACAATGCCGATTACTGCGGTACATAATCCACAACTTACTTGGAACGATGAGGAATGTGTGTTACAATGAGGAATTGAGCATGCCAGGTATCTACTGATGTGTGCATTCACACTATGGAGAAAGATGGGGGTGAAAGACCTACCACTCATTGTTAGCGAACTGTGCTATTAGGAACTCGATGAAAGAACGGATGCAAATGGACTATGAGGCAAGCAATTGTAGCCAGTGATCTGCTGCCTGGCCCGTTGTCTGGCTTAGGTGGCATCTTGTTGGATTTCAGAGGGATGGCGTTGCAAGAGTGCAAGACAAGCTTGTTGAACCTCGGGTTTGGCCGCCATACAATGGCGAGCTGTTCCAGTGACCTAACTGCAAAACCATGCACACATGCTCGGCGTCCAGCAGGGATCCAACAATCATGCATCAGCAGGCTCCTGCTGGATGCCGAGCACTCGTGCATGAGTTTGCAGTGAGGAGCGGATCCTCTGCTGCAAAGCCTTGAGCTCATCCTCTGGGACCGGGTCAAGGTGAGCAGCTGCCAGAAAGTGGTCCACCAGGTCTAGAAGCTCTCTCTCTGCGGCACACGAAGCAGATGGCTGAAAGCTGATGCTGTCCTCGGTCTCCAGATGGACAGAAAGTCGGCGGGCCGCATCCTGCACTTCCCCAGGCAGACCCACCTGCACATGTGCGTTCTTTGTTAGATACTAACACCTCACATTCCCCTTTGCCCTCACCTTTCCCGGCACCATCACCCTCACCTATCCCACCTCCATCGCCCTCGCTATATCCATCACCCAGAGCCACCGTACTTTGTGTCAGGCGATTGGCACAAGGCCCTTGTCCCTCATCCAACGCTCATTCGTCATATGCAGTGCAAACCCTTGGAGCACTGTCAGGGTTAGCACAAAAAGCCCACTTCACATATGTAGCAATCAAACACGGCTGCTGCACGAAAAAGATTATTTAACAAAAGCAACAGCAGACTCTCTCAGTTACAGCCGCAAGCACTTGATTTGAACTCTCTCGAAGGTAGACGTTTATAATCATGTCATAGGTATGTATGGAGGCATTTCCACATTAGTTTTGTCCAAGGAGCGATGGCACAGTTTCTGATGCCATCATGGCAAGGCAGGAACAAAGGCTGCAGTACCTGAGCTGCGAGGGCGAGGCCATAGTGAAGGTCTGAGCACGTTCCGGCAACGCACTCATGCGTGTGGTGGATGTGCCGGTCTGTGTATGCAATTCTCATGTGCCACACACGGACAACAGCGTATATCTCCGACAGCCGCTGCAGCTCCGCAAAGTGGGTGGCAAACAGGCAATACGGGCCCACAGCAATCAGCTCTTCAGCCACTGCCCATGCCAGGGCAATGCCATCGATCGTGGAAGTTGCACGGCCCACCTCGTCCATGAGGACAAGTGATCGAGGAGACACCGTATCCAGTATCTCCACCACTTCCTGCAAACCCAACCAGCAAGAACTTAGATCCGACTGTCCGCTCTGGATTCAGCCTCGACGCACTAGCAACAGAAACAGAGCTAAGGCATGTTACCTCCAGCACCCCCTGTCTTGCATTTGTGTAGCCTGGGTATGCACTGCATGCAGTGCAATGTGCTTGACGCGCAACATGAGCAAGACTCTTCTTTTGACGGGCAATTGCGAGAGTGCTGGTGAAATCAATCCTATACTTAGCCAGAATGGTACAGAATTCGCGTTTTGACGGGGCCTTGCTAAAAAAGTCAGAGATCGTGGGGCTTTTTCTTCGTCATATGCCGCTGTAGGAGAGGAGTCGTGAGTGTTCTGCAACTCATGTCCCTGCCCTCGTGCCATCGTTTTGCAGAAAGCGGGCTGGCACGAGAGCGTCGATCTGCCTGCAGCATTCAAATGCCGCGGAAACCTCCGGCACAGCCTGGTTACAATAACAGACACACAGGGCATTGGAGTGCGCAGAGACTTTTTGATGACCTAAAACGGCAAATCTAGCAATAGGCTGCAAATAAGAGGGGAAGGCACACTCCAGAGCGTGCCTACGTTTTCCCACAAGCATTGAGCCCCAAGTCGCTGCTACATGTCATGCAGTCGGGGAAACCCTCCTGGGGTCTAGCCCGCCGACAACGCTGGGACTTGGACAGGTGTGCGTTGTTGCCAATGCACACTGTCCCGCAAAGCATCCCCTCATCGCCCAGTTGACTCGAATGCATCAGTCCTCAACTCTACCGCATCCTCATGGACTGCGGCAACCCCTCGCTCTACATATGTCTATGAGTATTATGTCTATGAAGATCAAAGCAGAGAAAATGTGCATGCAGGTCCACACTGATACCCATATACCTGAGAGGATTGTGAACAAGCAACACGATAACGACATGAGTGTGGAGATGTTTGAGAGCGGATATTGGGCAAACCTGCGCTTCCACCATCATGCTGCTCTGGTTGTCTTGCAGGCGGTCGCCAGTGCCCATTCGAGAGCAGATGTACGTGAATGGGTGCAAAGCCATTGACTCGCACGGGACCCACAGGCCTGCCTGTGCCATCACCACAAGCAGACCTATTTGCCTGCATGCATGCTAGCTCTTGCCATTGGTGCATCAAAGCACCTGATATCATGCATCGTCATGTGGATGCGGTAGTGTTGTTAATGTCAGAATGAAGTTACATTCGACACCGCGATCTACGGAGACATGTCCGTGGTATAAGTACTGTACGTGGATCTAGACACAAGTCCAACAGTCAACCGACATATCTACAGATAGATACATGAGTCAATATTCCGACAGTAAAAAGTTTCATCATTATCAATGATGTTACCATTGCATCACATAAGCAAGAAGTAGTCGGCTCAGGCTGAAAACAATCAAGTACCAAGCTCAGGTACATCAATATCATCATCCTCGACATCGTCAGCTTCAGGGACATAAGGCAGCTGTCTTCCACCCACGGGCAGGTAAGCCAAGGCCAAACACGTCAATGATGGACAACGCAGTGTGACATCCAGCGGGTGGGCATGGAAGTATTATACAGAATACCTGGGGTTTCTTGCGTCGCAACCTGTGCACTTCAAGCACACAGAGTGAGGACACACCGCCAGATTGCATTGCAATGATGAATTTATTGCAGAAGGTAATGTGCAAGATGTGACATTCTTGTCCGATCTGATGTTGCCTGTGCCTCTCTGTGACATCGTCTGCAAGCACACACTATGCACATGCCAGACACAGTCGTCTCAGGGACGCTTCGGCTGCGACTGATCCATTCCTTAGTACAGCAGAGGAAAGGAAGCTGGAAGATGCTCACCGCAAGTACGTGCTCTTGCCTGACATGTTGGCTCCCAGGAGAAGGTTGAAAGAGCAACCAGAGGATATGTATATGTCGTTATGCCGCATGATGCGCTTGGTGTTGGACAGAGAATCCATGCTGCCGTGGCTGGGGTGGAATCCGGCCCGAACCATGAGAGGCCCTGCACAGTGTTTCGTCAGGCGTTGTGATTGATGGGTCTTAATGCCCAAAAGTGCATGAATATTGGGGACAAATGAGGGGGTCGAAACCCAATCTGGCCAAGCACTGTCCCTGCAGTGTATGTGCTTGTGAAGATGATTTGTCTTAGCACAGAAGTGGATCCGCATGCACGTTGGCATCTCCTTGCAAGAGCCTTAAGCGGCCAGCAGACGAACAACGAGCTGAAAAGATCGAGCTTCTGGTGAGTGTCAGCAACGGGTGAGACATCCGCAAAGCGCGTTTGTTGCAAACGAGGGCGGCGTTTTCGGTCAAGGAATGACGGCTACAAACCATACTCGAGCAACTGGCAGCACTTGCACAAAGGACATTAGATCCTGAGCAGCAGGTGGCAGGACTGCATCATCAAAATTGGCGGCACAACAGGTACTGGCTGAACCAGTTCCTCAGGTTTCTTGTGTTGGCAAGTGGCATATTTGACGGTGGTAGTTGTAAGCCATTTGTCAAACAAAAAGACAAACCCATGCCATGCACTCAATGAACGCTTCCAACAAATCAATCTTGCCTGGGACAGAAACGATCCGGACTCCTGCACCTTGTGCCACTACCGTTTTCTGAATCAGTTCGCCACTTGCAAGTGAAACAAATGCAGGAAGTGCAACGCCATTTCACAACCTACGCACCTGGGTGAGGAGTGATCAGAGGGCAGCAGAAGCTCATCATGGTCTGCCGATCACGCATGAAGGAAGAGTAGCCGACGATCACATCCAGCATGGCGAGCGCATCGAGCAAGCAGCGTATGTGTGGCAGTTGGCCGTGAATGTATTCCGATAGCGAGGAGAGCTGCACCACTGAGAGGCTCCGGCACTCGTTGGCCGCTCGCTCCAGACGCTGGTTGAGCATGGTGAGCTCTTGGTTGGTGCACAAGATCTGCATGATGGATGCACATTCTGACTAGTGAAGCTGCGGCTTAGCAGTCCTATGTCTTCTTTGTTCCTGATGCCTTGATCATGTAGGGCTGATTCTGTATGCAAATAGCACAGTACCGCAATGTGATCTTCAATTTCCCTTTGAATGTGCAATCTTTGGTGAGCGTAGCTCACAACTGCAAATCGGCATCATGAAATGAGGTGGTGACACCGATGGGCATGGAAGGCTTGCATCATATCGTAAACATGGGTGCATCATTACATCAATTAGATAATGGCAGGAAGTAGTCAACAAGCAACAAAGACAGCACATTCAAAGTGATACAGCCCATTGAACGTCAGCGGTCGGAACAAGCAAGCCTGTCATAAAGGCGCGGCCGCTCGCACGGCTAAAGTGGGTGCATCATGGCCATCAGTAGAGGCAGCAGAATATTCAGCCTTTCTGCCTAGGGTGATGGGTACGGCAGCACTGAGTAGCAAGTTGCACTTGGAGTTGCCAATGTCCATGCCGATGTGGCCGTATTGTAGAAAGATACAGCAACATGAGGAAAGTGCCTGCCGGTGCAAGAGCACTCATCAGCGCCAAAGCCATCCTCCTTGACCTCGCACCTGGCCTCTGGCGCCCTTTCCTACCTCCCACCAGCCTTGAGGTAGGGAAGGGGTTTGTCCCGGGGCTCCCAGAGCTGCAGCAAGGCCGCTATCAGGTGTATCTTTCGCTGTCCGAGCACACACCAGGTGCCATCCTAGCTTGCGTGTGTAGTTCAGCGACAGTTTCGATCCTTCCAAGTCCATCGCCAGGTACTTCTCCATCTGCAACTCTCATCGTGTTTGCCGGGCCGCTAGTATCACGTGGAAACTGAGTTTCTTACAGCACAGATGTCCATGTGGATGCGGTGGTGATGTAAAAAGACACATCATCAAACAATCATGATGATACACCATAAGGCATACGCGTTTTGCAAAGGGATTTTCACATTTAATTGACTCAACGGTGCGCACCTCACGGCTCACTTGTTCACTGATTTCGTTGAAACGGAGCTTTGCAGCATCCAGAAAGCTGCAAGCGCCACTGCGGATGCAGTAGCACTGGCGAATGAGGTCCAGCGCGGGCACGCTCGGCTGCGGAACGTCATCGTCGAGCACCTCAGTGATGATGTTCAACAGCGCTTCCAGATCTGCTACGCTGACGTTGTCTCGGATTGACACCAACAGACTGGAGGTCAGTGAATCCAGCACCTGCCGCATACCCTGCAAGCAGACTGCTGGCATCAGGCGATGGCCAGGCAGGAGAAGCGGTGCGGTACACAGTGTTCCACCAGGCAGAGTGATTTTGGGTCCAGATGCCTGCAAATGCATGGATTTGGGGGACAGAAATGGGGGTCGGACCTCATTCTGGCGAAACTAGGGCGGTACACGTCCTGTATGGAGTGTGATATGCAGCAGCCGTGTGTGGCGTGGAACATAGAGAGCAGACCCGCACGTGGAAGCGGAAGTCGCTTGAGACAGCTCAGCACCCCAGTGAAACAGGAAAAAGCTTACGCCAGTCCAAAGAAGGCGGCATTCACAACGGGCAAGAGCCGATGTCGAGCCTAATGGAGGGATGCAGTACCCCCTAAAGAAGATTGCACAGTACCCCAGCGACGTTATGTGAGACCGATGTCAAGTGAGCCCACCCAGTTGAGACTACCAAGGCGGCACCCAGTGATGACGTCAAGTCGCCTATCTACCCAATGTTCATGTCTGTGTCACCCGTCTGTATGTCTTCCCTTTAGAGACATGTCTCTCTGCGTTCACATAGACATCCAGGAACCTCTAGGCTAATTCGTGTTCATACATGGGATACTGGAGCAAAGAGCACGCTTTCTCCATTCCGCTGTGCGTATGCGTGCTTGTGCGGGTAGGTAGCAGGGGTGGGACTCTCCTGATGTTGAGGTGTTTGTGTCACTGGCATACAGGACGAGCCTGGCCAGATACTCAAGAAACGATGCTTACCTGCAACCAGCGCAACAGATCACGGAGCTGAATGACCGCGGCTATGCTGGCGCTGAGTTTTCGAGATGATGTGTTGCACGTGCTGCCAGCTGAAGTGTCGCCCGACACTTGGATCAGCATCCGGTCCAGGTCCTTTGGTAGATCCTTCAGGCAGCGTTGCAGCTGCTGCTGCACGGACTTGTTATCAGCAAGCTCTCCGAATGCAGCCTGCCTGTCCACAATCGTGGACACACTGATTGATGGTTGTAGCAGCCACGCTCTTAGCAGCCTTCTGCCTGCACGTGTATGCATGAAGGGCTCGAGGGTGGCTTGCAGGCTCCAGGCTTTCCTGCCACTTGCTGCTCTGTCCGGTATCAGTCCAAGGGACTTTATGGTGTTCAGACCGATCTGGCAATGGAAGGAGCGGACGGTATGCTGCACAGTGAGGGAACCAGGCTGCACTGGCATCACTGCCAGATCTCCAGCTGCCAGACATTGCAGGAGTGCACCTGCAAGCCAGGATCGTGTCGTATACTGTCGTCAAGATGGCAGGCAGCATTCGTGGGCATTGCCAACGCGCAGTGGACAACGCTATCGGGCCGCATCAGAAGTCTGATGGGAAGACGGACGCGTTCTAAGGTTGGGACGATGAGGACGCGTCTGTAATGCTGTTGTGCAGCCAGACCGAACGCGCGCCATACCTGCCGCTCCATACGAGAGGTAATTGCTTTGTTTGTGCCGTGACCATCCCTCTCGCGCTTGACCTTCGCGAATTGCTGCACCAACGCATGCCCTTTTGTGTCGTCGAATGCAGCCCGGTTCATTTTGTGTATATCGCACTGGACTCCAAACTCTTGCATGCGCTTCGATGACTGCGCGATTCACTGTCTGCTCCGCCATGCTGTGATCGTGTCAACCAGAATGATGCTTCCAGGATCGAGCGAAAGGATCTGTGTCAAAGACAATCGATGATTGCGAGTGGTTTCGACGTATTGCTGCAACTTCAGCTCCAATGTCTCTTGTGACCAGCATGCCATGCCGACTTCGTTGGCGCTGTTTTGAATGATGCTCACAGCAGTGAGCGCGTGCTTCGCACTCATCAAAGCATATGTTTGCGTGACAAGTATGCGATCAAACGGTGAATCACTGGAGAACGTGGGTCATGATGCGCTCAGCCCCAGCAGAAGAGTTGGAACGGCAAGAATGCACGTATACCTGCAGGAGCAGCTGCTCCGTTGATCAAGCCATACGCACGTACAAGGATCGACATGTCGACGAAATGCGCGTGCATGCACGATACACGAATGTTTGACTATCTACGAAGAAGGCGCTTGAAGCGTGCCCTCCATGTCCATGTCGCTACCTCGCAGTCCATCGCGCCTCGCGCGCTTTCACTGGATGGCGGGATGTGCAGAATGACAACCGACGAAGGCAACGAGCTGGCCCAGCACAAGTGCCCTGTTCAAATCAACCTATTATTTGTAGCGGGTTGTGCCTATAATCTCCAGCGGAAACGACAAGCCTGCCGTGTTCAGAGTCAGGGTTTAGGTCACCCTGGCGACATCAAGAGCAGCCCAGGCATTTTGCTTCACCAAACAGAACTGCTGTAACGAATGATCTGCGTCAATTTTAGATTGTGATGCTATGAATTCAGTCAAGGACAAATCAACAAGTAAGAAACGGAAAGTGCGTCCTTCCAGGCTCGACAACCAGAAGCGCTTAGACACAACGGGTGGCAGAAATGCATCCAGCTGCCCAATTGTCATCAGCGGGAAAGAGCGTGAGGAGGCTGTGCACGTCTCAGATGGACACGGACACCCTCGCGCTCAGGCACCTGAGCAGGTGTGCGTGGGGACGCACAGCTTTCTGATGACAAACGCAAATTGAAGAAACTGAAGAAGAAAAGAAAGGAAAGGCAACGCCAGGCTGACGGCGCTCCCACATCAGACATTAAGGCACAGGAGGGGCAGCAGCAACGGGGCCTGAATGTGACTACAGTACCAGCCGGGCGCAAAGGTGCGTGCCTATGATGCCCATAGTGAGCGGGTCTAGCTGATACACATCGGAATTACGCGTCACAGCAACCTTCACAAGCATGCCCTGCTGACAACTTCGTGAGCCGCATGCAGTGCATGAAACGCAAACCAAAGCTGGAAGGCAGCTGCCACAGGGTGAGCCTGCTGAAGATGTGGAGATTCGAGGGGCAGGGGATGCAAAGGCTAACCTGGGCCAAACCACATTGCAGACATTGGAAAATCTCACCAGCTCATATCCTCAGGTGATGTTGAAACGCTGTGAAGTTGCAGGTTGCCGATTGCAACAGTTTCCAACTGGATACCGATGGTGCTGCTCCCTTTTGCAGGTGTGTCTCAACAGCATTGTCGTCATCTGTCTCATGCATGTCACAGCTCACATGATTCTCAAAGAATCCTGATGAACCAGTTCTGCGACATGTCCACCAAGGACTGCTAAATCACACATTACACCCGGAATGTGTGGTTTCCGGAATTTCTGGACTGCTGCTGCTGCCACGGTGGTTGCGGTGTCTTGTCAATGAGCGGCTCTCATTGACGCAATAATCTGCTATCTCTATACATATCTCTAGCTCCCTGCGCCACGGCCCTTGTCTTTGCCATGCCATGGAGGTATGTGACAATCTCCAACACCATCGCCCACACATGTTGCTTGTGTCACCATATGGGAGTCATACAACTGACGAAAGACATGGCTGAATATCTCACCCGAGCGTGCTCTTC
This sequence comes from Nuphar pumila, assembly GCF_984573655.1. Classification (NCBI taxonomy): domain Eukaryota; kingdom Viridiplantae; phylum Streptophyta; class Magnoliopsida; order Nymphaeales; family Nymphaeaceae; genus Nuphar; species Nuphar pumila. The sequence continues at coordinate 141,546 of NW_028323175.1, read as the reverse complement.
AGGTGTAAGCATTCGTCGGTATGTCACATGCTCCAGGCGAGATTGCGTACAGCAAAGTCCACGCACGGCGCAGACTGTTTGCTGCAACTCTTTGTGAGGATTCGCAACGCGCGTGCGGCCGGCGCCAACGCATTTGCAGGTGGAGGAGAAGGACAACGTATGGCCTGGGGAATGCCTTGGCTGGCTGAGGCTGCTGGAGGCGGACACAAGCGCACCCTGCAATGCCTTAGTGAGGCACAGGAACTGGCTCGGCAAGCTGGCTCGGTCCTCTACGGCGGCAAGGACGTGATTCAAGGCTTGCAGCGCGCCGCACGCATCTGCGTCGGCAAGGTGAGGGGCGTTTTTGTATCTTTGCACGGATGTCATGCTAGAAAACCTGTCTTTTGTGTCGCTTCTTTGGTGATATAATACATGTCGTCGTCATTCCTCTTTGCCAGTTCTGGTTCTTGCGCCTCTCAACTGCTTAATAGAATTACTTCTCAGCTCAGCTCAGCTCAGCGCATATGGCGCTGAGCTTTCAGCTCGCCCAATCTGCGGTAAGGCCAACGCTTGCCACGAGAGTTTGCCCATGTTCGCTCCACAGAATGCACAATACATACAAGCAAACGGAGCTCAACCTCAGTGAGGAGCATTGCTGTTCTTTCTTGCCATCACTACCGCATCCACATGGATATTGGCAACCTCAAGTGCTGGAAGGTTGGAAAGGCAATTAGGAAGCATTGGTTGCAGGACGTCCCGGACGTCCCCAAGGGCGTGTCTGCCAAGTACACAAATGCTGCTCGTTGCATCCTCGTGGCGGCGCAGCTCGACATTGCGTACTGGCACGTGTACTACAGCGAACTGACGGTAGCAGGACGCACACACGCGCGCATCCCCCCACCTGAAGTCTACTTCACGGCACTCTGCTTTGATCTACCCTCCAGCGAGGGGCTGCGCGTGCCGCATTTTCTGGGGTGCCTGCCCTGGGCTCGGCGCTACGTGATGCCTTTGACCTTGAAACAGCCGCTGAGGGCGCACTGCGACTGCCTGTGCTCAGCAATCCGCTGCTGGCAGTCCTGCAGGTTCATTCCCTTGCTTTCTGTTTGTAGATATTGACGACCGCAGCGCTTGGGATTGAGATCTGAGCATCTACATTGCTCACAGCTCAGTCCCAACCAGATGGGCTGAAAGTTGTGTTGAAGTGTATTGAAATCAACGTGTAGGCGAACCTTGGTATCCTCAGCTAGAGATCTCAGGGCTCGTCTGCTTCTCGGCGTTCAACATCCGTTCGTCTTTCCACTGCCCCTGTCCTTAGCAGAACAAAGTTGGTTTGATGGGCCGGAACAAGCAATAACAGGGCTCAAATAGCGACTCCCACACCATCATCATCTTGGAGGGGGGTAAACGGTGTGCCCCTTCGGCACATTGCCTGTATCCTTGCACTTCCACATGGTACGCCAAGCGATATTGGCATGCTCGTAGGCTCAACAATGGTAGATCATGTGCTGATGTTTTGTGCAGGCGACGTGGCTTGAGATGACAGTGCATGCCAAGGCCCTGAAATGGATGGGCATGTACCCTCTGCAGGAGAGCCCCGACGAAGGAAGCATGCGGGGCACTGATCCAAGGTTGCCGTGGCCGCTGCTGAGGCGGTGTGACTCATTGCGTGACTGGGCTGCTCGGATCATGTCGTTTGCCGTCCCAAACAGTGCCGCTGTGCGTGCGATGGCTGCATGCGCTGCTGGACGTCTTGTCATCGAAGTCGGCGCAGGCACCGGCTACTGGCGGAAATGCCTCAGCGACGCAGGTGAGCTCTCAGCAGCGATTCGCCAGACCGTGTGATTTGCAGGGCCAGATGCAGGAAATGCTTGATATTTAGGAACAATTTCATCGTCATGCTCTGCTGTCATGTCAAATCGATTGCTCTCGGCTACTTCATCCAAGAAGCCCTCGATTTTGCCAGCAGTATCCTCATCATCATGCTCTGCTGCCTCCCAAACATATCCCGCGGAACAATTTCCGTGGAGCAATGGAACTGACAGTACATGTAACCTTGCGTCTGGCAATTGACCGGGCTGTCTTCACTTTGCAGGGATGAATGTGTGCGCCATCGACAAGGACCCCCCCCCGGGTGCATCCGACCCTTGCAGGCTATTTGCCGCAGCAGCGCAACAATGCACGCACTGCAGCGGCTGGCATGAATGACTACCACGGGCACGCCCCAGCATGGGACAGCGTCCAGCAAGGCAGTCTCGAGGTCCTGAGGCAATCACAGCACAAGGAGGCTGTCTTGTTCTGCTGTTACCCTCCCCTGAAGGCAGCACGGCATACGACATGTTGCAGGCATACCAGGGCAGTGGGTTCATGTACGTTGGGGAGCTGGGTGGGGACACTGGCACAGCCAGGTTTGAGGCTTGCTTGCGATCTAGCTGGACGCTGCATGGTGTGGTGGATCTGCCCTGCTTTCCAAACACGACGAGCAGATTGATGCTTTTCAGAAAGCGGGCGCCATCGGCGCCGGTGGCGCTGCTCAGCTGTTGTGTGTGCGGCGGCTCTGAAGGCGGTCGTGTGTTGCGTTGCCGCGTAACGCGTGCGCTCGCATTCTGTGGTTCGGAATGCTTTCAGCGCGCACAAGGAGCACTGACGGTGCAGCTTGCGCTTCGACATCTGCGCTTGGGTTCTGGCCTCCACGTGCTGGGCAAGGACAAATCTGCTGCTAAGATGGATCAGCGACTGTTGAGGGACATCAGTGGGTAGAGTGCAACGTGGGCTACAAGGATCACGGCAGGTCACACCAGAGATAGTGACTAGATAGTCTTGGTCTCGTGTTGAAGATACTGCCTCTAGCTTGCTGTTCCGTTTTGTGTCTTTCGAGCATGTTTGATCAATGTCCTGACCCTCTTCCAAGGGCGTCATGCAATGTCGTGCCCACATGGAGCTGGGTCATGTTGAACAATCACGATGCCAGTGCCGTGCAGCCGGTGGCGATGCTACTATTGAAGCCGCATCCCAAGTGAAGGGTTGCTGGAAAGTTACATTCGGTTATGAGCGAGCCCTGTTTGCGCACAACGCGGTAGCTGGGTCAGGACATCATTGCTTTGATCCATAGTTATGAGAACTCGCGCTCCAATTTCAGACCCCAGTACAGCATGAGGTCATCAGCAACATGTTGCTGATGTTGCTGAACATATGTCTGCCTTGCTTTCGTACATCCGGCTGTGCCAGCTTTGGCCTCAGTAGCGTTTGGAGATTGGCCACTTTCAGAATTGCTGAATTCATTCCCAGTGAGACGTGCACTGCAAGAGTTGGTGTGCTCTGCGTGTTTGAAGCTTCAAATCATATGGGTTGCAGTCGTCTTGTGAGCAAGAAAATCTGTTCGACAGATGAGAGCATTGTCATTCCGTTGAGATTCAAACAGCTTGATCTGCGGTTGCAAGCGCCGGATGTCGCAAATAGAAGCAAGGTCACAACAGCTACCGTTTTCATGTGCATCTCGCAGTGCTTGTTTGAGATTGAAAGGGGCGAATTCACTTTTGAATTTCCTAAGCACTGCTCAGTCCAAGATGACTAGCAGCCTCTGGCCACCCACACATGAGGCTTCATGATCATGTGACCAGAAGTGTTACCTTGGTTTCTCTGCGAAATGCGCAGAAAGTGATTCCGGAGAATGGACATCAGGAATGGAAAACTACAAGAACTACATCACATTGCCACACTCATGCAGTAAACGATGGCTGGCCATTGAGGTGCCATGCAAGAGCGTATCATAGTCACAGTAACTTGAACCTTGGGAGCAAGCAAGATTTCAAGCACATGCATCATAATTCCTGGTTGGCTCATGATGAATAGTTTGCATGCATGGAAGGCATTATTGAGGATAAGAGAAAGACAGTACTATCCTGAAGACAAGCAGGGCGCGGGTCAGGCATAAGTTACAACGCTGGGAGCACTCCAAGCCACACCATACATCATGCAGGGCGCTAGTTAACAAGCAATATATGTCCGTCAGCTAGCCGCAGTGTGGCAACAGCCCAGAACTTGCACATGAGCCCTCGCACATTGCTCGACATGTCCTCGGGTTGCCTCCATCGAAGCGAGTTCTTCATCACACAACAATGGATAACGGCTGCATGGCTGCATGAAAACGGCTGCACGGATAATGACTGCATGCTGACAGGTCTTTATCCGTGTACATCGTGGCCTTTCCGTGTCTGATCACGGACTCCCACACACGGCTGCGCGATTCCAGGAGCGCATTCTGGTGTCCGACAGTGTACATCTTTTCCCGGGCGCGGCTGATGGCAACGTTGAGCCGGTTTGCGTTGAAGAAGAAGCCAAGCTCGTGCGCGCACACGACAGGATGACGACATCCGCCTCACGCCCCTGCATGGCGTCGACCGTGATGACGTCCAGGAACCCGAGAAAGCTTTGTGGGGTCCTTTGAGAGCAGTCCCCTGCCAACCAGCTCTTTGCGAATGGCCCACATCTGCAGCTTGTGGAAGGCAACCACGTTATGAGCTGTTGAGGCCTGAGTTGCCGCTCCTGAAGCACCAGGCGGACGACTTCTGCGACCTCGTACGAATTTCGGAAGCTGGTCCCCACCTTCTCCTCCATCCCATGCACGGCAACGAACTTGACGGGGTCTGTCCGGCTTCGACAGGACGCGGTGTTGGGTGTGGTCGTCAAGGTGCCTTGGTAGAAGGTCTTGGAGACGATGTCGGCGATCTTCGATGCATGCGGTATTGCACCGTCATCTGGTTGTGGCGGCGTTCCGCATGCGTTGCAAGGCGCTGAAGCAGGGACACGTCATACTGGTGCTTGCTTGCATCCCTCCATGTGGTGAATGGAGGCAACTGCAACATGCCAAGAAGCTTGGTAAGACTGAAATGCAACTGAAACAGCAGCGTGGGCACACGCATGGATATCAAAAGGACGCAAATGCGTAGATGGTGGAATGGTGGAATGCGCGCATCTCAAACGGACGGTGGCGAGTTCGAATGATGGCGAAGGCAAAGCTACAGTCAGTATTAAGGTATGGAAGCATGAAAATGGGTTGGAAGAAGGCAAAATGCGGAATAAGTGGGTTCAAAGGACACCGACTACTTTGCCAGAATGAAGTTCAACACCATTTCTCTCCCAAGATTCATGCAAGCTCAGGCATCTGGAGCAGCAAGTGGCACGATTTAGCGGAAAGCTAATTCTGACCGAGAACCCCTCCAACTGACAAGGAGCCAAGGAGATAAACGCGCCTGCAGATGGTCGCCCACGCAGGGCAGAAAGCAACAGCCGTGAATGACTGTGCCGATCACATCCGGCTCCAGCATGGCACCAGCCTCATCGAGAATGACGTACGGGAACACAAACGCTGGCTGCGCATCCTCCCTGTCGCCACCCATGCGCGAAATCTTCAGTGCAGCCATCGACGTTGCCAGTTCCTCAGCAGTGCTGACGGCCTCCGCCTGCTCGGTTTTGCAGCTCTCGTGCGATTCGCTCGGGCAGCCGTACGGCAGTCGCGGCGGGTACAGACGAAATAGCGTGCTGTCTGCAGAATGTGGCGCTTGACGGCTGCATGGAGGGTTTGCATGCAGCTTCCGAGGCCCTGGCAAACGCGTGCACGGCTTGTCGAAGCACTCGTAGCGAGAATGGTTCACAGTACTCCTAGACCTCCCAGCTAGCCTTCATGTCCACCCAAGAGTTTCAGTGGCCCTAGTGAAGCCTATAAGCTGAGAGAAGGGCAGAAATCATTCCAGTTTGGATGGATGGGGCTGAGGAATGGGAAGTAGAAGCGATTACCGACCATAACATGGTCCGAGCTAAATCGAAGAAAAAGCAGGATAAAGTTGAATTCCGAATCCAGTGGAAGGGCCATGCAGAACCCTCCTGGCATGAATTCGTTGACTGTGAACACAGCATTGACACAGTGCAGAAATATCTTGACAGTTGCACCAAGCAAGTGCGAACTCAGATATACAAGAGCCTCTCTCCTCAAGAAAAGAATTGGTTGACAGGTGTCTACGAACAAGAAGCTCTAGCTGTTTGATGTTCAACCTATACATGCAGGACGAGATTGCACAGCACGAAGCCCAAGAATTGGCCACTGCTATTCGCATTTCCCCTCATCCACACACGGGGCGATGCGTGGGACGCCGAGAGCGACAACGCTCCCGCGGAGTCTTCCAACGGGCCTCAACGACGGGCTGATGCGACCGGCAACGTACAGACCTCGTGACGGCAACGAACCGATTCGCTGCGTTGTCCATGGATAATGTTGCATCTGACGACCAAGACGTCGTTCCGGGATCTCCAGTTTCAGGGTCCCCAAGTAGCGATGTCCGTGTTAGGGACCTCCGAGTCCTGCCGCAGCCGAGAAGCGACGCTAGTGTTCCGTCATTAATTCTTACAGAAGAGGACTCTGAGGATCACGTGCGACAGTTGGATTCGGATCATAGCTATGGGGAATCCGCGAACTGTCATTCGGAGTCCGATTGGCGTGACGTATCCGCCACAGAACTGGCCAGAGTGATCTTGACTTCACATCCAGTATAGACAGATTGTATTGCACAAGAATGCAAGGCGGTCTTGCCCAATAGGGGGTGATGTGTTATGAAAGGATGGTGAGAGCTCTAGATGATGCATTACAGCTCCAAAGTATTGGGAGATAAGTTAGGGATCTAGCCAGAACTAGTTACCCCTCGAAGGCCGTTACGGAGGGGTCACCAGAATGACTCATACGTACACGGAAATTGGTTAGTCAGCATGGATTCGCACGGGGTCTGGGTCGGAGTCGGTCCCTCAGAATCGTGGATGCTCAGAGACGTGTCGCTTATAATAGAGCTCCGAGAAGAGTTCGAGGAGAACATATACTAGTGCCCTATTTGGTATCAAGAAGCGACCGTTTGGAGTGCGAATCACTAACCCTTTCGAGGTTTGAAGTGCTATCATGTTCTTTGTGTAATTGGCAGTAAGTCGAACCCAATTCCCAGTGTAAATTATTGACTGTCATTACAGAGACGATCCGCACAGCATCGATGCTGAGTGATGACACTAGTCTTGGAATTGTCCGTGAGACATGCAACCTAGGGAACAATTTTGTGCTGAACACCTCGTGAGGATGCAACAGTATGAAACTGTGTTTAGAGTTTGTTTGTATCCGACATGTCGGTCAACAACTGCTTACTGATAGCCAAATCGGGATGTATTTTTCGGATGCTTGAGTAAATAACATCTGTGCTATCTGTACAAATGTTGCGAATGTAACCGTGCCTTTCGCTATTCCCATACCACTGCTGTACGGGAGGAGACATCAAGATTGTGGAGAACAAGACGCAGGTACACAAGACGCAGGTACAACGACGCGACGCGACAGTGAACGACGTTGTGAAGACCAAGTTCAAGGCCGGAAGACCTTGACTCTGAAGGGGTCGGGTGGACCCTGTCTCTGAAGGGGGCAGGGGCAGCTTTCGTGAGTGTACTGAGGGGCACTGGCCTGGGTGGCGTGGTGTCGAGGGTACTAGGGCGGTGTTGAAGACACCGGGGGGTGCCCACTCGTTGGCTGGGTGTCGCGAGTGCCCTGTGCTGTCCGTCACTACCGTGAGGGGTGCACGCGAAGGCGGCCGGAGCGTGGACACCCCGGCACCCCGGGTACCCGGGGACAGACACGAGAAAGCAACGATGGTATATGTGTTGACGAACACTGGGGGCCAGACGTCTTCACATCCGGAGCTTCACTTCGCCCCGCTTCGCCCCGTTCCGAAGGTACTAGTATTGAGAGTAATTACTCAATACTTCTCTTGATGTGTCGTTCTTTTCTTTGTTGTTCTTTTTCCTTTTTCTTTTCTATTCTTTTTTTTAGAGGGGGGGGACGTTACGTATGTATATTCATCCGCTGGCGATTCGACAACGCCGGACCACGCTCTCTCGTGCAAACATAACGCTGGCAAGGCAATTGTGCGCCATGATTCCTGGGCTTCTGCCTGGCGCCATGCCATCCGCCGCGCTGGTTTGCGCGTCGAGCGCGGAGCCGCTCTACAGCAGCCTTGCAGCCCCGGGGGCGCAAGGGACTGCCAGTCACGTCGGGGTGACATCCTCGTGGTTTGGCCTGACGGTGGCGTCCGCATCCTGGACTGCGTCGTCACGCACCCCGCGGCTGCGTCGTACATGCGAGACGCTGCGGAGGCTGGAGGGTCTGCGGCTGCGAAGGCTGAGGCGCGGAAGCGGGCGGACCTTCGAAGCGGTTGGCGAGGGCTCCGCGTTCGGCTTTGTGTCGCTTGCTGTGGAGTCGTACGGCCGCATGGGTGTCGCGGCGTCGCGGTTCCTATCAGAGCTTGGCGATTTGGTTGCGGCGGCGGGTCGGGTGTCTAAAGCCGCTTTTGTCCGGACCGTGCGTCGGGAGCTCAGCTGCGCCCTTTGCAAGGGCAATGCGCGCATGTACTGCAACTCTCTCTCGCGCATTGCTGTGCGTGTTGGACACAACTTCCAGCCAGGATGTGATGAGCCGGCAGAGGGCCCGGTTGAGGTCTGACTTGTTTCGTTGTTTGTTTGTGTCGCTGTGTGCTTTGTCTTCCTTTTTCTTTTCTTTTGTTCGTCTTTCGGTAGTCTTTCCTAGATTTGCCGGCCCTGTCGCTTGTAACACATATTCATACGTAATGCTAGTTAGCATTGTCAGCACTAACACTAACGTGTGTCTAACGTGTTGGTGACGTGAGGGCTAGCACGCGGTACATAGATAGTGGCACGGCACTATCTATCGGGATGCTATGCAACAACCATGGGCATGGCGCCATGAGGAGCTGGTTACGCCAGGTACTCCTAAAAACCTAGATGGTGTGTAGCATCTGGGGTCTTTCCTGGAGCACATCATCACCAAGTGCTAGCTTAGAACGTTACCGTGCTCGGGTGTTCGTAGCACCCTAGCACTCCCTATAGTTGCTGAAGGCCTCAGAGCCATATGCCTCATAGTGCATACAGTCCCCATTCCCCACGCTTGCGCCTGCAGACTACGTGCCAGCTGGAGGGTCTGCCATGGCGGACAGTGGCAGTTCCGTGCCTCCGGAGCAGCTCGAGGGAGGGGACGAGGCCGATGGCCCCCTCGCTGTTCCGGATGACCCGGGCCCTGCTGCCTCCATGCCTCCCGCTGACGAGTATGCCATTCCTGACCCTAACGATGCGGTTCCTGAGGTGCTGCTCTCTGCCCCCGTTGCTGCCCTGCCCCAGTCGCACCCTGATAGCCGGGCTGCACATCCCCGCACACGTGCTCCTCCTGCTTTCTATAACCCTTCGTCATTCGCTGCTCGCTCTGGACTGTCGTCCGAGCAGAGCCCTCACTCGGCTGTGAAGCCTGTCCGGCGTGTGGTACGGTTCTCCACTGAGCAGCCAACCGTGTACGCGTACGCTGCTCAGTCGAGTCCGAGTCGCCCCAAAGGGATCGACTTCTCTGCCTTCCCTACAGTGCTCTCCCATGGGCGCAACATGCTCGGACCTGTCCCAGCTGCCTAACGGTGTCAAGCCTGAGGACCTGATCCCGCACTCCATGGAGGCTGCTTTGAGTCCAGAGAAGCCCTACCGGGAGAACTGGTGGGCGGCGATGCAGGAGGAGAACAAATCTCTTTGGGACCATCAGTATTTCTCGTACACTAGGGCGCCTGCAGGTGCACACACAGTCGGCAGCAAGTGGGTGTATGACGTCAAACGGCCGGGTCCCGGGGACTCGCAGGTACGCCTCAAGGCGCGACTTGTGGCGCAGGGATTCTCGCAGCGCCCAGGCGTGGACTATGATGAGTTGTTCGCCCCGGTGGCCAGCCACACTACTGTGCGGGCATTCCTGTCCCTCGCCAACTATCACGACCTGGAGATACAGCAGGTTGACGTCAAGACAGCCTTCCTGTACGGTGAGCTTCCCCCGGGCAGACGATGTATATGAAGCCGGTCCCAGGCTTCCCCTGCCCAGTGGGGGCAGGTATGTCGTCCACAAGACCTTATATGGCTTGAAGCAGGCACCTCGCGCGTGGTATCAGCGCTTGAAGGATGAGCTCACTGCCAAGGGCTTCACGCCTGCCGATTCAGATCCAGCTCTCTTTGTCAAACTCGACGCAGAGGGCAAGGTGCTTGCTCTCATCTATGTGGACGACTGCTTGATTGCAGGGCGGTCCGCTAAGCACGCGCAGGAGGTCATCGACATGCTGCAGAGCATCTTTGACATCAAGGTCTTGGGAGAGCCAAGGATTTTCTTGGCATCAACATCGTGAGGAACCGGGCGCAGGGGACCCTGGCCATCCATCAGAAGCGGTACGTCGAGAAGATACTCCGCAAGTATGGCTTCGCTCAGTGTCACCCCATCAGCACCCCATCGGTCTGCAAAGTGTCCACCACGGAAGCGGACGAGAACGCTATTCTTGCCCACCAGCAGGTACAATTGTATCCGGCAATGGTGGGTTCGCTCATGCACTTGGCCAACGGGACTAGGCCGGACATTGCTCATGCTGTGAATTCACTGGCTCGTCATCTCCGCGCCCCCTTGCCGCGCCATTGGAAGGCAGCGGTCCGGGTCTTCCGGTACCTGATGGGTACCAAGGACATGGGTCCTGGTGTATTCCGGCATGCTACCGGGGGGCTCCTGGGGTATACGGACTCTGACTATGCAGGCTATGCTATCACCAGGAGGTCGACCACAGGGTACGTGTTCCTCCTTCACGGGGCTGCCATCTCATGGCAGTCCAGGCTGCAGCCGACGGTGGCCCTGAGCACCGCGGAGGCGGAGTATATGGCCGCAGGCGCTGGAGGGAGAGAGGCGTTTGTACCTGCGGAAGCTGCTCACCGACTCTGGACTACGAGCTGACGGGTCCTGTCAGCTCCGGGTCCAGCTCCGGGGTGATAACCAGGCAGCGTTTGTCCCTGATTAAGAATCCGATGGTCTCCGCCGCAGCAAGCACATCGATGTGCTACACCACTTCGTACAGAAGCGCGCCGCGCGAGGGCAACTGATCTACGGCTATGTTGATACCGCCCTTAACTGGGCCGACCAGCTTACAAAGCCGTTGGCGCAGGAGCGACTGGATGCAAGTGTTGCGGGCATGGGCCTGCGACGACTGAACCTGCCTTGAAGTCCTTGTTTGGACTGGACAGACTCTTGTGTTTCTGTTGTCTAGCCAGCTCGTGTCGTGCTAGTTGCATTGCCTTGTTGTGTGTCTTGTTCCTGATGTGTTTGCATTTATAATTCGACCCCCTGAAGCTGGCCAGTACGGGGAGTGCGTGTCATGAGTCCCCCCGAATCGAGTACGGGGAGCATTCTGTGTTTCCTCAATAAATGAGCCCCCTGAAGTTGGATAGTACGGGGAGTGCGTGTCATGAGTCCCTCGAATCGAGTACAGGGCGCCCTGTGTGTGTTTCTCCCGTGTTTAGGAAGGAGAGCCCGCATGATCATCCACCCTCCGAAATCTGTGTCTTGATGTACGAGGTCACATTTTTGGTGCTTGAGACATTGAAGTGATCAACATCCGAAAGCCTTGGTCTCCAGAGCTAGACCCACCTCGGAACGGGGAGTGTTGAAGTACGACTGAGTACTAGTTCCCTCAGTGGGAATTTAGCATGCTTATCACGTGTATGCATACCGGAGCTATCCAGTCCTAATTACTAATCCAGTGTCCAGTCACGTCATCCTGGATACTGATCTAGGCTGTGAGACTGATCCCTATCAGTCTCCTATGAATATGTACTCGGTACATGTGTACCTCGAGCAAGTTGTCTGTAAATCTCAACAGAGTTCCGTTCCCGCCCGATGCTTCGCCAGTTCCTGTCATTTTTGGGGTCCAGATGCCCGAGCATGAAAATTTTGGGACGGAAATTATTGTTGGAACCCATTCTGGCGAAGCACCGTTCCCTCCTCTGTGGCGCAGTTCATGATTGCCTTCGTCACGGTTGAGGGATTGTCCGATACGGTGGGAAGGGGTCCGTGGTGCAGCTTAGGCCGTCTGTGATGCTGATTTTGCCTGGTATGTGTTGAAGATACTGTCCTAAGTATCAGAAGATATGTTCCGTAAGTATCTATCGTTCCATGTGCACACGTCCGTGTGAAGTGCGCACAACCCTACCTTGAACAGCCACACTCTGTACCCGACCATAGAGTCATGCATTGTGGACACTATGGTCTGATGACTATTCTATGGTCCTTGCAATGTTCTTTACTTCCGTGTATCAGCTGTCTGCTGATTATTGTGTATTTTACCATAGACTTGAGCCTATATATACTGTGCTGTGCAAGTGTAAGTTCAACTAGTGCAAATTCTCAATAGGTTATGGGTCCAGCATAAAGGTGCTGGTTATATTTTTGTACTCTCGTGTTCTCACTACATTTGTGTTCCCACATCGTCCAATCGTCTTCGCCTCTCGTCCTACGATTGAAGAGTCTTCGCGTCTGCCCGACTACTGCGCGTCAAGTGTCTTCGCGTCTGCCCGACATTGAGCTGCGCTCTTTTATCTCTGCTTAATTCTTTTCCAAGCCATGACTTCTTTCAAGGATGCTGTCGGTGAGAAGCTCGGTGATGCCAATTGGGCAATCTGGTCGGTAAAGATGCTCGCTCTGCTTACGTGGAAAGGCTGTGCACAATGGGTGCTCGTTGAACTGCCTGAAGTCCCCAATGCCGATCAATTTGAGAACGCGTCCAAGGCACTGTCTCTCATTCGTCTCAACATCTCCGATCGTTGGCTGCGTTTGACGTCTCATCATCTTTCTCCATTTGCCGTCTGGTCGTTCCTGAGCACTGAGCATCTGAACGCACTTCAACCGCAAGCTACCATTCTGCAAGCGCGCCTGTTCGCTCTCAAAATGGAGCCAGCACAGTCTGCTGATGCATACCTGGATGCTATTGAACTGCTGCACGATGATCTCGTGCGTCTAGGCTCACCATTGCCCACTACCACCCTCGTCTCTCATGCACTTCGTGGTCTGACATCCGCCTACGCGGCTTCAATCGGCACCCTTGTTCTGCATGCTGAATCCTACAGCATGCTCTCTCTCCGTGCGGCTCTGCGTGCCCTTGAGGCGCACACTCAGCTCGCTGGGGGTCCTAGCCATGTTGCCTTCCAGGCCCGTCCTCAACGTGCTCCTCGTGCGCGTCTGGAGAATCAGCCGTCCTCCAGCATCCATGTCGACCTTCAGTGCCATCATTGTGGCAACAAGGGGCACATCGCGCGTCACTGCATTCTGCTTCGTCAGTCCCAAGGACCACAGCCTGCCACTTATGCCCCTGGTTACCCATGTCCCAATGCGGATGCCCGCGGCACGTCTCTTCCTCTGAGCCCTGTATCATCAACTGATTGGGTACTTGATTCTGGTGCTTTGGTGTCACTGACAAATGATAGGTCATTGTTCGTGGAGTTCTCTGCATTCCACATCCCGCAATCTGTTTTGTTTGGCAACGGGGGGACCGATCTAGCTGAGGGTAGTGGTGTCATAGTAATTCCAACGCAGGCTGCGAACTGACCGGGGTGGGGAGTATTTGAGTGGTGATTTTCAGCTGTTCCTTGACTCGAAGGGCATTGTGCACGAGCCCACTTCTGCGTATACTCCTGAAGCCAACGGTAGGGCTGAGCGCCTGAACCGCACACTGGTAGAACGCATGCGTACTGTTCTTGCCGAGTCTCACCTGCCCGATGCGTATTGGGGTTATGCAATGCTGTATGCTGCTGATGTCAGGAACTGTGTTTTGCAGTCGGGTTGCACACAAGTACCGTATGCTCGCTTTACCAGTATCGAGCCTCACCTAGAGCAGTTTCACCCATTCGGGTCCACAGCATGGGTGCTTGTGTCGCAGCCGCAACGTCACAAGCTTCAACCTAAAGCTGTTAGGGGTGCTTATTTGGGTGTTTGTCCGCCTCTCAATTGTAATGGCAGCACAATACTAGATACAACTTATGGTTCGGTTTATGCCGATTACACAGACTGAAGATAACCTCGAAAGAGGTAGCAGATTCGCAAGCCAAACGATCGCCATTAAAGACCTTCGAGTTACCTCTCAAGCCCCAGATCCGGAAGAAGTCCCGAAAACTGTACTGTACTTTTCTTATATGCGAATCGTCTCTGAGCATCCCCTCTGGGGACCGCACATCCGACCTCAGACCCCGGCAAATCTACTGCACTGATTATCCCTCGAGTGACGTCACTGGTTACTAACTGGTCACTATCGTCAGCTCTCGGGTACTCTTTCGAGAGGGGACTTTACTGCACTGAACTATACTGTGCCCCTCCTGAATATTATCAGGATACTTTACTTAACTGTGGTTATTTATCAGGACTAAACTCATCCTGTCATAACACATCACCCCTTCAATGCGACTTATGTCATATGCCAATACAACACATGGTGCAATGAAACTGAACTTATGGAGGATGACAACTTACTTAAGCAACATTTACATGAGTTCACATGCTAAACATCGAAGACTGAAACTGTATGAACCTGAACTGATACTGGGGAATCAAATCTGTGGCCAGTTGTTTTCCGGGATATCATCCGGATACTCATTATCATCACTGCCATATTAAGATTCCACAACTCCCGGGGGCTCCTCCATGGAGTCCACATGACTTGACTCGGGCTCAGACCCGTACTCTGGGGTCACATCCCCGCCGATATCCGCTACTACTTCATCCAACTCCTCGACTGAGGGAGTTGGGTAAGCGGCTGCTGCGAGGCCCAGCCCACGCAAATTCGCTATCAGCGACCTGACTGCGGCAACTGCGGCTGGTTCGAGCCTCTGGGGGCGTGACGTACTAGCAGAATTTGGGTCGAGCTGCATCTGCAGCCACTTTTGCTGCTGGATTTCGACTAAGCGAGCCGACTGTTGTTGGACCTGCTCCATCAGGTCCATACTGTGGGTGAGGAAACCGAACCTGTGCCCCGCTTTCAGCACGTCGAGCAGGTTTTGCTCGAGACCGCGGACGTCCTCTATGAAGTTGATGTCCGGATGCTCCTCGAGCGGCTGGGGAGATAACTGATGACTCTGCGCGAGTAATTCACGGAAACTGAATACGTTACTGTCGACTTCGGACTGAGACAACGGCCCGTCGTACTCCCCGCTGGCTCGGGCGAAATCCTCAACTGACTTAGACTGCAAGGAGAACTTGATGGCTCGCTCGAGCTGTTCCTCCTCGGTTCCCTGCATGTTTATGGGAACTTAGTGACAAGGTACTGACTATGCAGATAAGGCTTCCTGCTGATATACTCCTGTCAACCAGCCTTTCTCTAAAGGGGTCAGGACTTTGTATATTTTCATTCTGACTTGCTGGGTGCAGCGACCCAGATACTTCTGCACTACTTCTAAACTGTGTTCACAATCAGAGAACTCATGCCAGGAAGGCTCTGCATGTCCTTTCCACCTTATCTGAAACTCAACTAGACCTTTCTTCTTCTTAGATCTGGAACTGACTACGTTATGATCAGTGATGGCATCCACTTCCCACTCCTCAGTCCCATCCACCCACACTGGAGTAACTTCTGCTCCCTCTCTTTGTATGTATGGTTTAACTAGGGCTACTGAAACTCTTGGATGTATCTGTAGACTGGCTGGGAGGTCTAATAAGACTGTAGACCCATTTTCACTGACTTCTAACACTTGTACTGGACCTACAAACTTGGGACTGAACTTGTGCCTCAAGCTGGGGTGTCGTAGCCTTATATTTCGAGTACTCATCCAAACTGGTTGCCCTCTTACATACTCATGGCGTACCACCCCCTGCTTGTCATAAGCCTCCTTCATTTTACACTTGGCCCAATGGACACTTTGTCTAGCCCTGGCAAACTCCTCGTGGGCTTGTAGAAGGGTTCTGGCACCTGGTGATGACATGCCCACCCAACTGGCTACTTCTGCACTGGGTGCTGCAATACCTTCCTTATGAGCTATCCGTTTCTTCACGGCCTCAAAAGGTGCTAACGGTACTGTAACTCTGTTCATCTTGAACGGCGTACTTCCAGTGGTTTCACGGTACATGTCATTCAAGGCAAACTCAATGAAGGGCAGTTTATTTCCAATCCTTATGATCTGCGCCCACATAATGCCTTAGAGCTGTCTCCACTACCTCATTAGTACGTTCTACCAGCCCATTGGTTTGTGGGTGGTAGGCTGTACTCATA
Organism: Nuphar pumila; assembly: GCF_984573655.1. Taxonomy (NCBI): domain Eukaryota; kingdom Viridiplantae; phylum Streptophyta; class Magnoliopsida; order Nymphaeales; family Nymphaeaceae; genus Nuphar; species Nuphar pumila. The sequence continues at coordinate 125,440 of NW_028323175.1, read as the reverse complement.
CTTAGCCGGATGTCTGCTGCATCACACAAGGCCTTAAAGAACTGAGAGTTCCACTGCTGCCCCCTGTCACCGACTACTTTTGAGGGGAACCCATAATGAGGAAATATTTCTTCGAAGAACAGCTTCACAAACCCTTGGGTTGTGAGAGTGGTGTGCGTTGCAATCAGTCTGACCATCTTACTGAGATGACAGCAGAATACTACGATTGCATTGTAACCCCCTTCACTGGTTGGGGTCAGATCTGTGATAAGATCCACACCTATCGTCCTCCAGCAGGTGCTGGGCGATTCAATTAGTGTAAGCGGAGGTCTTCTCTTGCGCCTATCCGGCTTATCACTTTGACAACTGTAGCATGATTGGACGTAGTTCTTTATATCGGTGGTAATGCCAGGCCACCAGAACTGACGTTGAACTAGGTTCAGTGTTTTCTGAATACCTAAGTGTCCACACCACGGCACATCGTGATGCCAATACAGTATGTCATTTCTTAACTCACTGTCTCTAGGTACATAGAGGAGGTTGTCCTTCCACAAACGGGTTCCCTCAGGACTTTCTGTAAGTCCTAACTTACTGCGTTGTTCACTTGTTGAGACCTCATCGTCAGTGAGAGTACTCTTCCGGACTCTTTCGAACAACTCTTCTGCCAATGTTTCGTACGCACTTAATGAGGGGTCAACCTCCTCTGCTAGAGTGGGAGACAACTCAGGTTGACTAGACACTGGTGTCCCTCCAACTCCCGATTCATTGGTGAGATGAGTGGCGTCAGTTTGCTCATCCCTTGCACTGTTCTCACGACCCTTACTTGAGACAACTGAACTGTGTGCCATCAAAGGGGCCTCGGAAGCTCTCACCATCCCTCGGTAACCCTCAATGCCACGTTTTCCATGCACTGACTTACTGAGTTTCGGATCCGATGTTGCATGGGGGTCTGTGGGGAGAACAGGCGCTGACTCAATGCTTGCATGGTGCTCAAACACATCGTCAGCAAAATCGTACACGTTTCTGTGGAGGCATACCAGAGTCGTATGCTCCTGCACGTGTTCGACGGGTGTCTCCTCTTGTGCTTCGGGCCGCGGGGACGCCTCCACCCCCTGCCGGTCCGCCGGCACCTGTGCCCGCGCCCGCTCCCCGGTAAGAGCGGCGGGTGTAGCCGCCAAGGACGAGAACGTGTACGTTGTGTCCAGAGCCTCCTGCAGCTGCTGCGCGCGGACCAACTGATCCGCGACATGACTGTGGGTCTCCCGCAGGGCTCGCAGAGTATCCGACAGGATCTCGAGCCGGCGGTGTAGGTCGACCTGAACTGACTGAAGTTTGCGCTGGAGAACTGCTTTGCGCTCTGCGTGCGCTGTGCATTCCTCCACTGACTGTACTGGATCGAAAACTGGATAGCACACACACGTCAGGCCAGTTATCTCCAGGCAAAACTAACTCAGACTGACTAGGTGGGGTCAGCATTCTGCTGAGGGCGTCCGCCACCACATTACGATCACCTCGAATATACAGGATCTCGTACTGAAAGCTCGCGAGGAATTCCATCCATCGGGCTTGACGTCGGTTAAATTTTACTTGCTTACTTAACCACGTCAAAGGCTCATGATCAGTGTGTAGTTTTACATCACTGCCCTCTAAGTACCAGCGCCACTATGCGAAGCAATACACCATTGCCAAGAGCTCTTGCTCAGTGGTGGTGTAATTGACTTCTGCTGGAGTGAGCTTACGTGCGACATATGCTACTGGATATGCCACATCGTCTTTGAACTGCACTAGTACACCCCCGATTGCTTTTATAGATGCATCACTATATACGTGGAATGGTAATGCGAAATCGGGGTGGAACATCATAGTTGCGTTTCTTAGTAACTGTTTGAGACTGCTCCAGGCTGCTGTACACTCTGCAGTCCACTTAGGGGGAGCTTTTTGCGTGTGTGTGCGTAACACACGCGCGATTTCTGAGTACTTGGGTATGAACCTGTTGAAGTAATTCATAAATCCCAGAAATCTGCGGCATTCTGTGGCTATACTCTCTTCGATAGAGGTAGCCCTGCTGATTACTCTCACTTTCAGCTGCAGCCAACTCACTGACTAGCTCAAGTGGTGGCTCCCACTTATCTAGAGCTTTAACTTTAGCAGGGTCTGGCAACACCCCCTCACCTGAAACCAGGTGACCCAAATAATTGAGTTGGGATTGTGCCCACTTGCACTTTGGTAACTGGCAGAACAGGTTGTGCTCTTTCAGAGAGCTCAGGACCTTATCTAGATGTACTGCATGCTCTTGCATGTTACTGGACTTGATGATAATATCATCTAGATATACTAAGCAATAGCCCTTATTGATATGATCCCTCAGGATCGTATTCATAGCTTGTTGGAATATGGCAGGAGCATTACTTAACCCCATGGGCATCACACACCATTGGTACAATCCATACGGTGTGGGGAAGGCAGTTACTGGCTTACTGCTGTCTTCCATTTTCAACTGATAGAACCCACTAGCCAAATCCAAAGCACTGAATACACTGGAGCCATGCAGACTGTCAAGGAGCTCACTTTGATGGGGGATAGCACCTCGATCCTTCTCAGTCCTTTGGTTGAGGTGCCTGAAATCAACACAAAACCTCAACTTCCCGTTTGGTTTTGGGGCAAACAGGACTGAAGAACTCCAAGAGGATGAGCTAGGCTCAATCCATCCCTTTTCAATGAATTCTTGTACTTTTTCGATGAGCTCAGTCCTTTCTAACGGAGTTAGCCGATACTGTCTTATGTAAACTGGCTTGGCACCCTCTTTGAGTTCAATCTTGCACTCAAAGCCCTTAGCATGGGTATGTGGTGAAATTTTACCACATAAGGTTCCTCCTGGACCACTGTGTTTATCTATAACTTTCCGCACTACTGAAACCAACTTCTCAGGAGCTGCTGACTTAACTGGTTCTGCACTGTTACTGACTGGACTCTGCTGTGACTGGAGCTCTTCATCCTCCTTGGTGAAGAGCTGAACTTTGAACGCTACTTGAGTTCCCTTTTGCAATGTCATGACTCAATTTCTTGAATTGTTTCCAAGAGCCTGGACCTTCCTGGCTCTGAGGGGTCTGACTGCTGGAAAGCATGACTGCAGGTGAGATTTTAGACAACGATAACTTTCTACTGAGGACTGTACGTTGATTCTCTGTACCATTGAATATGGTAATTGTTACTAACTTCTCCTGGTATACTATGCCCATACTATACTCCCACATTAGGTCATCGCCTGTAATGCAGTCATACCTTGCAGTGCATCCTCTACTACCTGCATACGATAGACAGGGTGCTGGGTACTTAACTTTACTGGAACTAGGGCACTTCCCAAGCACTTGGCAGCTCCAGCTATGCCTCCAATCCGATCTGTGGACTGACCAGGCTGCCAAGAGATCCCCACTCTCTGTAGGAACTTTCTACTTATCACTGTGACATTGGCCCCTGAGTCAAACAATGTCCTCACTATTGCCCCACCGATGCGAACATCGAAACTAGCTTTATGGGCATGGGCCACATCAGCCCGTGTGTGCATGAGTGGTGGTACTTGTTGCCTGAAACTCATCACAACACTATTACTTGGTACTGCTGCTTGGGGTACTGATTCTGTACGTTGTACAGTCCTTGCTTCTTGCAACCAGGGAGTAAATGCCTTGTCTTTTCTTAATTTCATAGGCATTACTACTTTTAACTCGTAACCTGACTTACTCACTTCTGAGATATGTCTCAGTGCAGCATGGGCATCATACAGTTCGTTGCCTGTGATATTTAAGGTAGTATCATCTTCTAATGACATCACCCCAGCCACAAATCTAACTCCTCATCAGAGTGAATAGTCCGAGCGCACCTGGCAGCATTTTCGTTATCCTGCCATTGGTTGCGCGGAGGAGGAGCTGGTAAAACTGGAGGTGGTACTGGAACCTCTGGCTGTAAGTCCTCCTCCCCGCACCGTCAGAGGACGTTATTCCTGATGTCCCAATACTTCTGCATGTACTCGGCCACTTCTGCGCCGTGGGCAGGGTGGTTACCGTACTTAAAACTTGACCCTTGACATGTCCGAGGAACTCGGACACGCCCCACTGAACTCCCTGTACTGTTAACTGTTCACTTTTTCCCCTCCATCCATAGATTCGTTGGTCATCGTTGCTAATGCCCGATGTTAAAACTCTCGATTACGATACTGTGAGGGATGGGGAACTGTTGTACTAGTCGTTCGATGGTGGTGAACCAATCTACCCAGACTTGTTGCGTGCTCTTGGTGCTGGGCATGCGATAATTACTATACTTATTACGCATTTGAGACTCCAGAAATCGCATGCCGTCCGAGGCAGAGACTTTATGCGCAACAGGAGTAAGTGCGACAGCACCTGGCAGATCGTATGTAGTACCGTAGGTGAAGTCTGGGTGCAGCTGTTTTAGCTGCTCCGTCTGCTCCTGAGCATAAGGCACTATTAGCCCTGGGTTGATTTCGTACTGTGGTCCTCCCATGACGTTGAAATTAGGGAAGGTGAGGAAGAGGTCCGCTGTTCGTGACAAGGCTTCCATAACCGCGATCTCCAACGACAACAATGTCACCAGCCTCATAAGAATCCTGCACCAATCTCTTCCACGCGGGGATTCCGCGCCCGCGAACTGTCTAACTTGTAAACTGGAGAGCTTACTGTCTTTGTGAAGCTCGAGAAGGGCCATTTCGATGGCGACTGTTGTTGCCTCGGTGTTCGTCAGGAGCAGTGTTGACGACGTATACAAGGCACACCCGACTGGAGGTAGCAGACTGAACATGGTTCCCACTGTAGCGCTGCTGAGAAGCGCGGGAATCATTGGAATGCCCATCGGTGACTTTACCCCAGTGATGGATCCGCTTCGTCCATTAGTGCATCTGGGAAAACATCGATGGCTGCAAGGAATTTACTTGCTACTGTACTGTTGCCTGGCACTTCTGTGGACAGGTCCGCAATCCCTTGTAAATTGCAAGCCTTTCAAAACTGCTGACTGTAGAGGTCTCCTACTCGGGAGCTAAGAGCCTCTTGGTCGGCTGGGTCCTGATATGCAGGAGTACTGATCATGGCCTTAAGGCCGACTGAATACTGTTTTGCATATCGTGCGACTTCTAATACCGCACATACGTGCGCAGCTAAAACTTTACTTATTGCTGCGTCGACCAATGCAAAATTGTGGTCCGACTGGACGGATAACACCTTATCCGTCAGGTAGGGCGCATCCTCACTGAAAAAGTCGGACTGCTCGAGAACATCCCTAACACTATTATCAGTCGGACCAAACATACTTTCAAGGCGGCTACGTAGAGCACTCACCTTAATATTCATGTCGCTGCCGGAAAATGCACGCCGCATAGCGGCCTCGGTCTGAGCGTCCGTCGACATGATACTACTGAACTACGGAAACTGGCAAATTGGCCAGATCCCTGCAGAAGAGCCAAAATGTAATGGCAGCACAATACTAGATACAACTTATGGTTCGGTTTATGCCGATTACACAGACTGAAGATAACCTCGAAAGAGGTAGCAGATTCGCAAGCCAAACGATCGCCACTAAAGAAAGACCTTCGAGTTACCTCTCAAGCCCCAGATCCGGAAGAAGTCCCGAAAACTGTACTGTACTTTTCTTATATGCGAATCGTCTCTGAGCATCCCCTCTGGGGACCGCACATCCGACCTCAGACCCCGGCGAATCTACTGCACTGATTATCCCTCGAGTGACGTCACTGGTTACTAACTGGTCACTATCGTCAGCTCTCGGGTACTCTTTCGAGAGGGGACTTTACTGCACTGAACTATACTGTGCCCCTCCTGAATATTATCAGGATACTTTACTTAACTGTGGTTATTTATCAGGACTAAACTCATCCTGTCATAACATCAATTCCACTGTACATCGTGTGTTGGTGGGTACCAAGGTGGTAACAACTTGTGATGCTTACATTCAGGATAAGTGCCCAGTCTTTGAGAGCCCGGCGGATGTGGACGACGCCACCGTGGCGGAGCTTGGAACCTCCCGTCATCTTGAACCCCCTCCGCTCCCGTCTCAAGCTCATTCCCTTGCTTCGGATCCGGTGGTGGCGTCCGCATCCATCGAGGACTTGGCCTTTGGGCTTGCTGATGACCAGCCTATTTTCAGCCAAGCCAGCCTTATACCTGCCTCATCCCATCTGCTTCCCGCATCGGCTGCTGCGTCCGACTGCGGCGACGGTGAATTCCCTGACCATGCTGCTGACGAGACTGTCCCTTCGCCATTGGGTCCGACAGCGGGGGGACATGAGGATGCACCCGTCAACGAACAGGCACCCTCCATGCAGTCTGACCCTTTGACAAGAGCCAGCATTCAGCGATCCTGTGGACCCCCGCAGCGTCTGGCATCGCCGCCAAGGTAGTTGGATTCGACCCTGACCCCATCTCTGTGGCTGATGCGTTGTCTCGATCTGATGCCTCTAAGTGGCAAGCTGCTATTAATGATGAAATGGACTCCTTGGCACAACACGAGTGTTGGGAGGTGGTGCAACTTCCGCCTGGGGCAAGGACAATTGGCTGTCGTTTTGTATTGGTATTCGCAAGCGGGATGGGCGGTATAAGGCGAGGTTGGTTGCCCAAGGGTTCTCTCAAAGGCCTGGGGTAGACTATAGTGAGACTTATGCTCCTGTCAGTAAATATGGCTCACTTCGGGCTTTCTGTGCTGTTGTGACGGATCAAGACCTTGAGGTCCGTCAGATTGATATTAAAACTGCTTTCCTAAACGGCGTGCTTGACGAAGAAGTGTACATGAGGCATCCTCCTGGCTACCCAGGGCCAGAGGGTACAGCGTGTAAGCTTCTCAAGTCAGTGTATGGTCTCAAGCAAGCGCCTCGTGCGTGGCATCTTACCCTCAAAGCAAAGCTCTTGGAGCATGGTTTTATTTGCAGCGAGGCAGACCCAGCTTTATTCATGAAGTTGGGATCTGATGGGACCATACTGGCACTTATTTACGTAGACGATTGTTTGATAGCTGGTAAGACGATTAAAGATGTGGAGCAAACTCTGGCCTTGATTCAATCTCTTTTTGAGGCCAGGGACATGGGGGAGCCCCAGGATTTCCTGGGGATTCAGCTGATACGGGATCGGGGAGCCAAAACCGTTTCTCTTCATCAGACCCCCTACATTGAGAAATTGCTTCATGACTTTAATCTCACAGGTGTGGCTCCAGTGTCATTACCCATTGCTGCCATTCCACAAGACGGCAATGCGTTGCAGGAGAATGCAGAACGATATCCATCACTCATCGGATCGCTTATGCATCTTGCGAATTGTACAAGACCTGACATTGCTATGGCAGTGAGCTGCTTGGCCAGGTATCTCAAGGCTCCCACCACAACGCATTGGGATGCTGGCATTTACTTGCTGAGATATCTTGCTAGTACCAAACATCTTGCTTTGGTGTATGGTACCAGCCGAGGGCTGGTTGGTTTTTGTGATGCTGACTTCGGAGGTGAAACCAAAACCAGGAAATCCACAACTGGAATGGTATTCATTCTTCATGGAGCTGCAATTTGCTGGCAGAGCAAATTACAACCCACTGTGTCTTATTCTACTACTGAAGCTGAATATCAGGCGGCTAGTGTTGCGGCACAAGAGGCACTGTGGCTCAGAAAACTACTACCTGAACTTGGTGAGCCCTTGACCGAGCCTATTGTGATTGGTGGTGACAACCAGGCTTGTCTTGCACTCTTGAAGAATCCCATGAGTACTGCTCGCAGCAAGCATATTGACATAATACATCATTTTGCTCGAGAGCGAGTTGCTCTAGGGGAGATTACCTACAAGTTTGTGTCAACTGATGACAATGTTGCAGACTGCTTGACCAAGCCAATTTCTGTTGGCAAGCTGTCGTTTTGTGTCAGAGGTCTTGGTCTTCGATAATCGTATTATTGTATTTGAATCTGGGGAGCAATGCCCCAGGTTGCTACTTCCTATCACATATGGGGAGTGTTGAAGATACTGTCCTAAGTATCGGAAGATATGTTCCGTAAGTATCTATCGTTCCATGTGCACACGTCCGTGTGAAGTGCGCACAACCCTACATTGAACAGCCAGACTCTGTACCCGACCATAGAGTAATGCATTGTGGACACTATGGTCTGATGACTGTTCTATGGTCCTTGAAATGTTCTTTACTTCCGTGTATCAGCTGTCTGCTGATTATTGAGTATTTTACCATAGACTTGAGCCTATATACTGTGCTGTGCAAGTGTAAGTTCAACTAGTGCAAATTCTCAATAGTATGTGGGCATGTTTTGGCATCAGGCCTCACGGTCTGAGACAGTTGCATCGCCCTTCTAGGGATGCTGCATCCCTCCATTAGGCGCGAGATCAGCTCTGGCTGTCTCGCCCACCTTCTTCGTGCTGGCGTGTTATCTTTCTTCTTTTTTTCACGGCCTTAAAACCTTGATGAGTATTCCTACTTGCATGTGCGTCTGCAGCCCCTTACGAGTGTAGAGGACTGTCAGACGCATGTATCGTGAACAACACTAACACCAAAGTGTGCTGACTTGAGGATTGCGGACATGACATGGATGACGATGTGATCCACATTGCGCTTGTGACCTGCAGGCAGCTAGGCAGAGCTATGCCGTCATGTCACAATATCCAACTGGGAACTGATCCCAAAATTACACAATGGCAGTGCATAGCAGACTCTATGGGTCTGCTATATAGCCGAGGTACAGCCGCGAGGATCCAGTGAGTGACTGAGAACTCCGATTTCAGTGCTGTCTCTTGACTGCCTCAGTATGGATCACATCCATCCAGCATATTCCCCAACTTGGCAGCTTTCAGGTCCATAGGACTGTAGCATCATAACTAGACGTGATACAGTATGTGCTGAATTCTCCATGTAATTCTCTACGTACATGGCCAGTGCCTCCAGGATGTGCACTTGCCGTCTGTTGAGGTTGGCTATGCTATCACTATGCACAGCTTGAAAGCAACAACCATGAATTATTGGCAATGCTTGGGAACTGGCTGTGGTTACCCAGTCTCCTAACCTATTAATATTCCGCGTTTATGTTCTAGTAGACTTGGAAGGCTCGGTAAAGATGTTCCGAGGTGTTCGCCAAAGTCTTTGAACACAAAACTCTTACTCTGACTCTTACTCTTTGACAGTTGTTGAAACACGCGTGTCAAACTCATTGCTTTAAGTTTGCACGCCTCGTTCATCGGGTACCTACCATAGTCTCTACTTCGGTAGTGAGAATGCGAAGACCCCCGTCATGTCGCCAACGACAATCGGCTCACTTGCAGACTTGTGCAAAAGGCGCTCCTACAAATGAAGCTGTTTTCAAGTGCTATTACTTCCCAGGTAGTGCAAGTGATGACGATCAAGGACCGTGACAAGCCTTGTCACAAGGCTTGAGAGTGAGTGTGCTCCGTCTATCTGGAGGTAGTCCACCCAAACGACTGGCAACGTCGTTGGCAACGACTTCTGCCCTCCGAACGTCTATAACATCGACAGCGGTAACACGTAAGAAAACTGTGATTGCTTGTGCTCGCGCCACATTGCATTTGCCAAGACTATGTATTATAGTAACAGCAATTGATTGCACGACTCATGACGAACACCATGCAGGATTAGCACTACCGCTTACTGAGTTGTTGGATCATTTTTTCTCATATTTGGCGAACACGATTATGCTTATGCAGTGCAACGCCGGTCCTCGTGCTCATTGGGCCGGTTTTCGCTCTGTCGGGTGCAGAGCAGAGACCAGGACGTTCAACATTCCAAAAGTGAAGGAGGAAGGTCCAGGTACGGTTTTTTTCCCGCTCGATGCATGCCAGTATGTGCGCGAGATGCGCTTATCCTTGACAACGATGCTGACGTAAGTCATCCTACACACCCTATACTACACCAACACTGGCTACCTCTGCAATGTCTTGCATCCCTTTCACGAAGAGACGTTTTCATATGTGAGTACCAGGGATGCGAGCGTTTACAGAGTTATGCGTCGCTCTTCTCGTGGGTGCTTCTCGTGGCATGTACGAGAACATCGGGCAACACCGCGGCAAGAAAAGCATAATTTCCGAGAATGATCACTCAAACTTTCCAAGCTGCTGATTGGGTTGCCATGCTGTCTAAGTTTGAATAGTTGTCCATAAACGCACATGCTCTGCTCGTGCAGACGACAAACCAAGCCCCCCTCCAAACATGTCTTCAAACGGCAACGGCAACTCTGCCATGGCTCGGTCCTCCACGCCGTACCCCACGATCATGCCTCCAAGGAGATCTCCAACATTCGGCAAGCTGACGCGCAGTGATGCTGCATCAGCGAGCTCCCACCCAATGCGAAGATCATCCACGCCGCCCAAGCCGTCAAGGGCCGGCAAAATGTCGCGCTCTGACCCGCCGTCCGAGAAAAGCATCAGGAGTGGCAGGGCCGCCATGAACCCCACTTATCACGCTGCGGTTGCGGCACCTGTCGAACCAAGCAAGCCAGAGCCTGCCGTGCGCTTGCTGCCTGCAAGCACACCATGGTTGCCTCCAGACACTGTGGCTGAGCTTGTTCGTGCACAGAAAACGCTCGAGAACTCAGCACTAGGGAGCGCAGAGAATGAACTTTTGAGTGGCAACGGCTCATTGGCACGCAGTGCAGAAAGCGTTGCTGAAGCTCTATTGCGAAGAGCGTTCGACGATAGCTCTTACTGGCCCCCACGATCAGCGAGTGCTTATGGGTGCGCCACACCCATGTACAGTCACAGCTGTTGGCAACTCGGCCTTCTCCATTGTACAACCTTAACGATGCATGTCCAAGCAGGGGGATATTCCCGTCGGGGGGAGCTCCCGTCAGGGAGCTCTGATAATCAACGTGTCACCATTCAAGGGATGGTGATCCCCCTTGTGCAGGCTTCGCCAAACATTATGAGGCTGTTAATGGTGTTTCTAATCGCTAATGCCTTCACATCAACCTGTGCCTTTTCAACTGGCCGATTGACCGGTTTAGGTTCAGTGTTTCAAGTCCAACAGCCTGCCCCCTAACACGTTCAGACAACTTTTCAGTTCATTTTCTTTTGAACAGTACTTTCGGGCAGCATGTGGCATGTGGGAGCTCAACCTTAGCTACGGATGGAGGCTGACACTGCCGCGCAGCCATTGGGGACGGCTGATGCCTTGTAAGCTAGTGATAGTCAACGGCATACAACTCTGGTGTCGCTGCTCATTCATTTGCATCATCTAGCGGCAGCTCTTGCGCGGATGGTTCTTTGTCCAGAGCTGCGGTCGAGTTCACTGCGGCAGAAGTGCAGCGACAGGGGTGGAGTGGGTGTGGAGCCATGTAAGGCAGGCCCAGGGTGCCATGGAAACATTGCTGATGGTCCTCGTGTGTCACCGATACACTTAGAAGCTTCACTTCAGCTGGTGTAGTGACGCTCAATGCGCCTGAGGGGTGAGGATGAGTACTTGGAGAACCTTGGCGTGAAAAAGCTTTTTGAGTTTGTGCAAATTTGGAGGAGATGCATCGGATGGACGAGGCGGAGGAAGTGCAGGCTCTGAAGGATGCTATTGCTACAGCTGTCGCGATGGGCAGCGAGTAATCTTGGATGTGGTCAATGATGACGTGATTGGCTGGTTTGAGAAGGAGGTTGACGACGTAGATTGGGGCGCCGGAGGTTCTGGCGAGGATGACTGATTGGATGTATGCGTTCATTGCTGTGAACCTGCATGGTCTTGTCCCCTTCAGCAAGAATCGAGAACTTGACTCGTTAGCGTTGCAAGTGCACATACCTGTGCGAGTTTGTGTGTGTGTGTGTGGTGCCAATCCTCGAATGCATGTCTTTGTTGTGTGGTGGAATTCTGACTTGAACTTTTCAACCCAGACATCAAGGTTCAAGGGCTTGACAACCCCTCACATATCGTCTGAGGATGCTTTTTGGTTGTTTCAGTGTTGATTTATCGATTTAAACAATGTCCATGTGGATGCGGTAGTGTTGCAAAAAGATACATCATCATCATCATCAAACTTCTCAAACATCACTTATGGACCCTTGAAATACGAAGCATACTCCCGTAAAAACTGAGCCAAATGCATACACACATTGCAGCATTGCTGACGCCGCCAGCATCTATGTGGACTCGGTAGTGCTGTAAAAAGGGAGCATCATCATCATGATGCAGGGCTTCAAATAGCCTCTTCTCAATGCACGTTTGCAGAGGCGGCCAGATTTGCTGTTATACGGTTTGAACGCTTTCAGCTCGTACTGACACACGAACCATGCGCGCAGGGAGTACAATGGTACGCACATGCCTGAGAGCAGTGGCCGGACAGAGAGCACATCTGCACCATCACCATACCCTGCCATCGTGTTGTCGGTGGGAGCGCTACTGGCATTCAACAAAGCCCTCTCACACCTCTTCGAGCGCTTGGCAGTACAATTCCCAGCCCCGATTGCTGGCATGGTTCTGATAACGTCCGCGCTGACAGTCGCTAATCAGTTCCCGGGAAAGCTCGGGGACAAAGTCTACAATTTTTTCGCACCCACTCTCATCTGGACAGCTCGGTGGATGCCTTTGTTCTTTGTTGCGCCATTGGTGGCCCTACCACTGGCAATGCAGGGCATCGCATTGGCCGTGGTGGCCAAGCTGGGCGGTGTGTTGGCGATTGGGTGGCTGTCGTCCATCTTGGTGGCTGCCACAACCGTCGAAGCCGTGCGAGGCACAGTGCACACCGAGCTTACTCAAGAGGAGGTGCGTGGCTTTGTCTGAAGGGCTTGTCAATGTGAGCTCAACGTTGCACATGTATTTCGGATTCCAGCGAAGCAAGGGTCTGAGCATCGGAAGGTGTAGAGAGCACCAGAGCCAATGCTTTCTACCGCTTCTGGAGTCCGCACAGAAGGGAATGAGGCCACACATGTGCTCTGCTCAATGGCGGAGGGGTTTTGGCCACGACGCTTGCAAAATGTGTGTGTTGTGCGTGTTGTTGCTTGTGCAACCCTTGAAGCTGTGACGGCAACTACTGGCACTTCTATGCAACGCGATGACGCTTGAATAAGCTGTCCCACGCATTAGATTGGGGCTCAGGGGTTTCAGAGTACTTGTGGATTGAACCATGATGCAGAGCCCATTTGACTTGGCCAGTGTTTCAAGGTGACCTGTCGGTAGAGAATGCCATTTCCTCCTGGCTACCCTACAGTAGTACTTGGTATACTTGTCTACGGTACTGCTGTAAAGAGATACATCATTTTGAGAATGCCAATGCATCATCAATGGCAACATGGCAAAAGCTGAAGAGTGTTATAACATGCAGGAGAAAACTACGACTCCAACACCCTTGCCTCCATTCGTTCAGTGGCAGCTTGTGGCGTGCTCAGCCATTGTCATTGCTTCGGGTCTCATGGTCTCTTTGATGGGCGAAAAGCATACAGCGCTGGGGGTCATCTTCACGATGGCAACTACCATCAACGGCTACATCATCGGAGCCGCGCTCCCATCAAGTATCAAGACATTCTTGCACCCACTGGTGGTCTGCACGCTCTTTGCTAGTGCAGGCTGTGCTGCTTGGAGCGCGTTGGTGGGAGTAGGGTTCCTGGACGCCTTGCGCTTCTACCTGCAAACGGTGCGCTGCAGTTTCATGACTGTCTGCCCCTGCTTGTGTGTAGTCCACCCACCGGCACATACGATTAGAGTTAGGGATGCACAATAGCTTGGTTGGCTGCCCGTTTCTTGGATCAGCACCTACACAGGTTGAGAATGACATCAGCATAGACATACGCGTTCGTACTGCTTAGCCTACAGTATGTCGTGATGTGCATCCTCAGTAAGCTTTGTGCGATTTTGGCGGTCAGTTATCATAGGGCGGAGATAGAGGGTACATGTGGAGGCCAGTGATTCTCATTGCTGGTACGTTATGTCGATGTCATGCTGAGCATATGTGGTGGGGTTACAGGGTCCTGCAGCCATGGGTGCGGGCAACATTCTCATGGGGCTCCTCCCTGTGGTGGTCCTCTGCGATGGCTTCCGGATCTTCTCTCAGCGCGGCATCATCAAGCGCCACTTGGGTGAGATCGCCGGCACCGTGCTCGTGTCTGCAGTGTTCTCTCTCTTCGCCACCGCGTTCGCATCCTCTGCTCTCGGCCTGGACCCCTCCCTCGCCCGCTCACTCCTCGCACGCTCCATCACCACCCCCCTCGCCATGCCGATGGCGACCTCCCTCGACGCATCTCTGTCGCTGACGGGCGCGTTTGTTTGTGTGACCGGACTTCTTGGCGCTGCCTTTGGACAGACGATGCTGAACGTTGTTGGAGCGTCCGATGAGATTCGACGCGGCATTGCCCAGGCTGCTTCCGGCCATGCACTTGCTGCGTCGGTCCTGGCAGAAGACGAGCCTCAAGCGCTTCCGTTCTCTGCAGTTACCATCGCTGCAATGGGCGTCGCTTCCAATCTGCTTATCAGCATACCTCTCATCCGCGGTGCCCTGCTTGCCATCATTGGCTGATGCGGCAACGCTTGCATCGCCAAGGCTACAATTTTGATGCTGCCCAGGGTGCATCTGCGGCTATTTCTTTGAGTTCGTTGGATTTTAACCATTCGAGGGCATCCGTAGAGACTCCTTTGGCGCCACGTGCGCTGCCTTGTGAGCAGGACCTTTGTTTTGTGATTGCTCTGAGATGCGCGGTACTCGTTGCACGCGTTTGAACGAGATTTTTGAATGTGGACGATATTCTTGAATGAGCATGTTGCACGAGCTGTAATCTATTTTGTGCACATCCAGTGCCGGCGCCTGCATGACAGCCACACCAGGCATGCACAATTGTGCAACGCTTCAGGCGCAAGTTCCTACCTAGGCACAAAATTCTTTCTATCCCGGGGCAGTAACTTGTTATGACCCAGGTCCCGAGTGTGATTTGAAGAGCTCCCAAGCTGTGCGGTCGATTGCCGGGATGAACCGTCTTTGAAGGGCAACCGTGTATCGAACGTCATTATATGCAGAGATGTTTCCCCAGAAATTCGCACTGGGGTTCAAACTGCTCGGAAGCTTGCATCAGGCAAGGAGTGACAGCACAATGCAGACCTAAACGCTGTTGTGGAATAAAAATATTCGTGTGATTGGTACTCTTTCCACGAGTGCCGTGGCATGGATTGTGCAGGGGGCTTATTTCAAACGTTAGGAGAGCGAACGAGCAATGTTCGATGTAGATTTCAATGATTTGGATCTTGGATCCAAGAAAAAACCAACAGAATGGGCTGTGGTGGCACCACCGTTCGAGGATCGTGGCACGATGAAGCACAACAGGTGCGGGGAATAATACAATCCACATCCCAAGCTCTAGCATGGGGAAGGTCGAGACGGGCTTCAAGATGGTCGTCGTACAAATGCTCCATGTTGCATTTGACATTATCAGGTTGTTTCTGTATTGCCACCGTTTGCATGTTGTCGAGCTACGAGTTACTGCTTCTGCATGCACTATTCTGAAGTGCCATAGGGTGCAAGTACAACTGAATCGCATACTGGCTTCCTGGTCCCGCGTTTCTCGATTGTGGAATCCCACAAGCACCCAACTGATATTTCTCGAGAAACATGCTCCAAGCCCAAGTCTGGGCATCTTGTGGATGTGATGGATGCGCGACGTATATTTGCACGTGTACCACAGATGTCGTCGCTACACGCACGACATAGGTTCTCCGCGCTCCCATAAGAAGGGCCAGATTTAAGAAATGCGCGTCCATGCGTGCAGCGCTTTCAATTCCTTCTTGCCTTCCTTGGCACGCACTCTGTCGCTCCGGTTTGAGCAACTCGACACGACGTGCGGTCGAACGGCGTGTGCATCAGTTACGCGTCGACTCAGCAAATTGCAGTAGTTGGCGGCTTGCATTGAACGCAACTGCCTCCAACCATTGCGGAATTTTCTGTCGCTTTGTCGCTGCCAAGCAGCCGGCATCCCGATGCGGTACGCAAACGCTTCCTGATCCGCACGACTGTCAGACATCATTGTACCAGGCGTGTTGCAACGCAATGTCGACACACTCAACGGCGCGTATGCAGAAGCCAGTCACGTTTCGGCAAGGGCGCTGTGATCAACGAAGCAGGCAGCCATTTGCAGCAAAATGCCAGACATCGCAATCGCGTGCCGAGAGGGGTACGTGCCAAGGAGAGGCGCGAAAAAAATCCAGAGTATGTGGAAGAGCTGGCTGAGAGGATGAAGTACAAGAACGAAGTTGTCGATCCAACGGTTACCATGCTTCCGTGTGAAAACGAGGACTCCAACGTCGAGTACAAGCTCCGCCTTTCGAATCCCTCACAGTCACGGTTACAGCAGCTGGTGCGGCACTTACACACCGTTTGATGCGTTTTAAAACCTTCTGTTCTACATGCCAGCGGACCTTGACTCCCTATGCCTTTGTTGGACCGCATGGAGGGTGCAACGCCATCGCGTTCAGGTTCACGTCAGTCGCGCAAGGACACAAACATTGCGGGACGATGCATGTGTCCTTGCGCAGAGCCCTGGAGCGCATTCTGAAATAGTCACGTGACCTGCTGCCGTGTGTGCGTGATGTTGTAGAAGTGCCAAGTCTGTGGTGTTGGCGCGGGCTACAAAACTTTGAGCGCTTGAGAAGGGCTGATGGACATGGCCCAAGTGAGCACGTGCTATTTCGGTGAGATCTTTGGCAAGGGAAAGACCAATCGGAAGGGTGCAGCGCACAAAAGGTACCCTCGTTGGGTCTCATGTCTAAAAAGTGCAGATCCATTTGCGCAGATCACGCAAATGAAGTACCGTCTCTCTGAGGGTGCCGGGGAGTGCTTTTACTACATCGGTGTGGAGGACCGGGCTATCCGCGAGGGCTGCTTGAGGCGGATTTGAGGTCGTCGTTGAACAACTTGAACTACATGGCCGAGGCACTCAAGGCAACAGCCAGCCTGGTTCGGATCTTCCCAGGGGCCCACTCCCGTTACTGCGCCCTCGTTCAAGTTCGGCGAAACTGCGTGGAGGACGTCAACTACATGGCTGAGCTCCGAGTTTGCGGTGTCGTTCCACATTCTTTCCACGGTATTGCAACGCGCATTTCATCGCTTCGTAGCAGCTGTCAATCGTAGCCTGTTGCCTCGAGCAGGTATCACCTGGAAATCCTTCACACCTGTGTCCAAGCAGCAGTGAACTCTCTGCTTCATTCTGGCCCCTTGCAACTCGAGCTTGGACACTTTGACCGGTTTGATTGTGAGATTCACTAGCTGCCAGGGTGGCATCAGCTCTCACCATGCATTATCATCACGAGGCCACCCATGCATCATGCATTTTAACCATCGTGCTGCATGTACGATGTGGTGGCTTTTTCAGTTGTTTCTGACATTCCGATAGTTTCTTCAGCACTGGCCGCCAGGGTGTACTTTCGCATCAAGCAAATCGTGACCTGTGCACAGCCATTGTTATTTCGCATTCCTTCTCAGACACATACTTTCAACATTGCAACCTTCATGCACTGACTGTTGCGATAGCGCTTGTTCACAGGCATACTCGTAACATCTGCACCGCACATGCAGTGGGGGGAAGTGTGGACAATGGCAAGAGCAGTTTGATTGCCGTGCTGACTCACGGCATCGATGGCAGCCCAGTGCTTGACAACGGAAAGGGGAGTGCGAGGACCAGCGTGTTCAGGCACAAACACGAGATTCAGACGGGTCACACAAGCAGCATCAACCAAACCATGCTGGGCTACGACGTGTCAGGGTCTGTTCTGAACTACAAAGGATTCTCCAGCCTCACCACTGCCGAGATCAGTGCGGCAGCTCACAAAGTGATGCATTTTATCGACCTTGGCGGGCACGAGCGCTTCTTGAAGACCGCTCTTTACGGTACGTGCTTTGGCAAGCTGTGAATCTTCAAATGTGCTGTCTTTGTTGCGTTCCTGCCATTATCTATGTGATGTAATGATGATGTATCTTTTTACCGCCGCATCCACATGGATGTACTGATGATCTTGGCTGCTTGTTGACTATGTTGTTGTCTATGTAATTTCCGCAGTTGTCCGCTGTTGTCTATGTGATGTTATGATGTATGTTTTTGCCACCGCATCCACATGGACATTGGCAATTCCAAGAACTACTTCGGAATGAATGAGCATGGCGATTGCCTGGAAGAACGAGCGTCGTAATGAGTGGGATTTCCAGACAGCAGTCGCGTGAGCATGGCAGACCTTGAGTAGCAGAAATTTGGTTATGTGTGGATGTCTGCATGCTGTTCTGGTTCTTTTGAATTTGAGATCATTCTGTAGGTGCATGTACATAAAGATGTCTGTATGGCATTCTGATTATTCTGTATGTGTTTTAGGTTATTCTTCAGGTGCATGTACGCTGCGAAATCCCATGACACGTCCTTAGAGATCGTCGCCTGGAGATCGTTGCTTGCCACTTTCCCGGCGGTGCACACCTCTCTGTTCTTCTCGCTTCTCACTGGTCCAATTGCCACACTCTCGACGGTGCAGGCTTGACGGTTCATGCCACAGATGCCAGCGTTTCGCCAGACCTTGTGATTTGCGGGTCGCGATGCCTGAGAATGCATGAATTTCGGGAAGGGAAATGGGGGTCAGACCCCATTCTGGCGAATCACTGACTGACGCACCAGTCCGTCTGTAGGTATGACAAGCCTACTGCCCGACTTCATGATGCTGTGTGTTTGTGCATCCACCGGCGTGGCGTCCATCACAAAGGAGCACTTTGCGGCGGCCGTGGCGCTGGACATCCCGGTGCTGTGCGCAATCACCAAGGCCGACTCAGCGAGCCCCGCAGTGCTGTCCGAGACCCTGCACGGTGTGCGCACACTCCTAGCCACTGCTGCGGACGCCGCGATGGCTGGAAGGAACGATGACCCCGTGGGTGGCAGCACCGATGACTGGAGCGACATGGAGGCCACAAAGCCTGAGCGCTCCACCAGCTGCGGTGGCATGTTTGATGCCGACATCGACACCGCGGCTGACCTTCGTCGGCGACAGGCACGATCTTTTCCTTGTCGCCGAGTGCATCTGTCAGCGCCTCTGGCAACGATTCCAGCAATACGCGCTGCCAGCTGCCAGGGCCATGTTCGAATGGAACCAATCCATCACAACGGCTGCAGCGCTTGTCTGTCATTCCACGCACATCATCGGGCGCTGGTCTCGGCAGGCCGATCTTGACCATGCTGATGTCTTGCTTGGCAAGTTTGTCATTTGGTGTGAGACCAATAGTAAAATGTGGCGACATGCTTTTGGAAGGTGGCCTTATTTTGTGCCGCTTTTCTGCCCCATTGTGCAAGAGCTTTGCGTCGGGAGTGTTTGTCTCGGCTGTGAACGCTCAGCTGTGAACAAACATATCTGTCTTTGATGCAGGCATTGCAGCGCAAGCTGGACCGACAGGTGCCCATTGTGGACAGCACAGTTCTGGCGGAGCACTATGCGCAAGTGCGTTGCTGAATGTTTTGTGTACGCGGCCGGCAATCCGAACCGAGCATCGTCATCGTTATGACATGACGGCCGGTCATGTCGTAACCGGCAATCAGTTATGACATGAGCCTTGCGCAGCATGTGCACGCGAATGAGGCAGGGCAAACAATCAATGTCCATGTGGATGCAGCAGTGTTGTAAACAGACATTGCATCATCATTGTTATACGTGGGACGATCAGAGCAATCATCAATACCACATATCTAAAATTCCTTCAGAAATGTTCTGTACCGATTGGTGCACGAATGCCCGTACACGACAGATGATCCATCTGCAGTGTCTGTGCAATCGTATGTTTGCGTCATGACATTCTTAGAGCAGCCTTTCACCAATGGCAGTGCCATCAGGCTGCTTCTGTCAGCTCGCCAATGCGCAAAGGCGTTCCAAGTCGGACAACCATCGGACTACTCGTTTGCTTGAACTTGTTCGACACTTGTGAGGTGAGCATATACTTCAAGCTCCGGTTCTGCTCAGTTGCACACGTGCTTGAGAACCGCAGTGTATACACCAATGGCCATTCCCTTAGCGTTGTTTTGCGTCACGTTCTCCATGACGCAAAAAATCGCTAAGACCAAGTGGACCCGGAAAGCAGATGGGAATAGCGTTGATACATATACGAGTTTCCCTCAAAGCCCCATTGTGTTGCGTTATATGCTCCATTAATGTCTAGGTTCAGGTAGACAGACTTGATCAAACGATGCTGTCTCTGTTGTACGACCTCGGCATGATCGGCAGAGTTTCTGCAGGTGATGTGTATCGTCCAGCAGCAGCAGCATCCGCTTCGGTGTAGATCCTACATCATTCCATGCTTTGTCACATCCTCCGTGAATGGAGCCGGCATAGACCTCCTTCATACGTTTCTCAAGGGCCTGGAGCAGTCCGCACGGCACAAGCAGCCCTTGCAGCTGCAACAACGACACACCATGCCGGACGCCTACTCCGACACCTTTCAGCGTCAGCATGCCGAGCCATATCCAACCCGTCATGTTCTCAACGCAGATCCCTCACTGGAGCATTTCCTCCAGCCATCTCAGGTCAACTCTGGAGGGCGTCCAAGTGTTGACCCACCCTCGAGCGAGCCTCAAACCATAGCCACCAAATGCGATGAACCAGCCGCGGAAGGAGCTTCAAATGGTTCCGCAGCTGTGTGCATCAGCAGCGTGCAGGGTAGCTCTCCAGACATAGACCAGCGGCGTGGCGATGCCTCACAGCCACGCGGTCCAACAAACGGAAACACACGCTGCTCGGACAGACCCCCCTTGGCTGCTTCTCCGCAGCAAGCTGATATGTTGCACACAGCTGCCTCAGAGGGGCCCAACACGGGTGACTTGGCACATTTTCAGGTTGACCACGTGTTTGATGTGACGAGCGTGGGCATCGTCGTGTCTGGGACAGTCGTCAAGGGCGCCATCCGGGTGGGTGACCAGCTCTGGTGGGGCCCAAACGGTACAGGCGAATTCACGCCAACCCAGGTGGTCAGTATACACAGGTACGCAGCCAATCGCTTGCGGCTGTCACTTCGTGCTATGGCTTCATTTGTCGGCAAAGAGCTCAGTCTGCAGTAACCCCTAGCTGTGCATGCTAACAGGCATATCATGTTCTATCCTTTACAGCACTATAGCATTCCCATGCATATTGGCTGTTCTTAGTGTTTCAATTGGGATGTATACTGCATCCCATCTCGGTACCTGTGATCGCATGGGAAACAGGAGCCGAGTGTTACATTGCATGTAGCCAATCAGGTCATCGCAGGTTTGCTCGGATTTGTGATGATGGTCCACGCGTCCGTTCAAGCATGCATTTTTGCACATACTCCTCGACATCTTGCAGAAATTTTGGACCGCAATCAGGAGTTTGTAGCCCGTGGTATCCAGGAGCGAGAGGACGCATCACAAATGCTCGGCACATGGTAATCTGCATTTCGCTCCTTGCTACGAAAATTGGATCGAGCGATCGCCATTGTGCTCGTGGGTGCGGTGGTGTTGTGGAACTTTGCATCCATCATCCTGTGCTGATTCCCAAGCGGTTCCTGGAATTGCCAATGTTCATGTGAATGCGGTAGTGTTGCAAACAGATACATTTTTAGCTCAGGCCGGACGATGATACATCATCATGCAGGAGCTCCGTTCCAGTCATTAAAGTCCAAGCGGGGCAAACGGGAACTTTGGCACTAGAGGCCCCCCTTCCACCGACTCCCCCCCAAACCCTATCTTCTCTGTTCCTTCCCAACGCCACAAGAAGCCCCGCCAGCAAGGTGCCCTCGCTCGGCTTCCTCAGCGGGGACGCCTCAACCAGCATGGCCCGGCACTCCAACACCGCTCTGCCCGCACATGGCGCCCCCGGATTTCATCAAGATCCCACATCCTCTGATTTACAACAACACGCCAAGCCCCAAGTCGCCGTCGAAAGCAACGACCCGAGCGCAACGTTTGCCAGCCCTGAAGCGCCGAATGAACAACATGTTAGCGGTGCTGTGCTGGAAGATGAAGACGGCAATAGAAATGGAGCGCTTGGTTCAGTCGCATTGACGAGAGATTCGGCCACAGCAGCGCTGCCCTCGACCACAGCAGCAGCAGCACCCGGTGCTCTCACGTTGCAGCTGAACGTTTCCAGAACGCAACAGGACGACGAGCCTCAAGCGAGTGGTTCAGTGCTGCGGACAGACCCAGTGAGTGTGCTCGAGCGCAGAAGCAGCAGCGAAATGCGGCGACACTCCCGGTCCTCTTTGTCGCAGACGCGGGCCTCGTCATCGCCTGACGCGGCTTCTCCGGACCCATCCTGGCACCTGCTGGGCCTGGGCCTTGCCGGCCTCCCAGAAGAAGGCGACGATGTGGCTCAGGTAGTGTGTCATCTCCCCTGCAGACTTGCCGTGTGCACGTTCGTAGCTTCTCTGCAGCGCTCTTCTCTCCAGCAGGCTTCTGTGGATTTCTTAATCAGGGTGCTCGGAGTGCTCAGGGTGCTGAGATCAAGCAGTCTGTGGAAGATGCCCTGGCTGTGGTGCAGCTGACAGCAGCCGGCAACAAGCGCTCCAAGCCCTAGCGGTCAGCTTGGCCGCTTCTACAGAGCGTGCTGACAAGTCCGGAGCGGACAGGCTCTTTAGCGTACCAGCGCTTGATCCTGTAATCAGCGCGAGAGCACTTGTCGCAACTATCAGAACCTCAATCTTTGCTTCGGTATATGCAGCTTCGAGGGCCATGTTTTGTTTTTGCTTGGGAAAGACGGCCCGGAGTGACATAATGTCTGCCGGGATGTGGCCCAAGCGCAACTGCGCTGCAACCGAATGCAATTGGCACCTTTGGCAGGGCGCTGACACGCAGACGGGTACATCGCAGCCTGGATGGTGAGATCAAATGAAACGTGAATGAGAGAGAGAACAAACCACGTGATTCGGATACTCCGACCCAGTGCGAGGTCGGAAATAACACCCCCGGGATATGATAATGACACCTGTGCCTGGACCTTCGCAGGTGGCAATCAAGGGCCGGAAAGGCACAGTGCTGTTAGACCGGCGCCTCACGCCTCGCACAGCATCCGAGTTTGATGCCGTCATGGTCCTCCTCAATGGCCAGTGGCCGCCACGTGGACTGCTGAGTGGACGCTGGCCACCTGAGCAGAGCGCCGAAGACCCCACCACCACATCCAGCCCTGCGTATGCCCTCCTTCCCACCACACCGCTGCTTTCAGTGCTTCTCCAGGACGGGTTTTGACCCCCACTTTTGTCCCAACAAGTCATCTATAGTTCGGGTAATTGGACCCGGTCAGTCAGAGGGTCTAGCGAAACAGTGCTGCACTGTCAAGATCGCCTTCTTGGCACACCTGCAAACTCTTTGATGGAAAGGCGCAGATTATGATTTTCTTGATTTGACATGTCCTGACAAATAGCCGTCTCCATACCAGACTGTCACAGGAAGTTGCATTCACACTTCAGCCTTCAGATGGGAGTACCCAGTTCACCTTAGGGTCGAGAGCAAGTCCGTGTCACACGCTTGCAACAGTTTCGAGGGTGAAACGTTGTCCACCGTGGCGCGGTGCAGTTTGGCACGCGTCCTCGTCTCTGCATGTTAGCTGACAGATTTGAGTGAATGCAGTCAAGCACATGGGGATGGAGGATCGTCGGTCGGCAAGGACAGGCCACGCCGTTCGCGCACCCGTTCTCACGACCGAAATATACCCATATCATTCACTGTGGATCGATTCGGCAGGAGGTTCAGGTCTGCTTCATGCAAGAAATGCCCGAGAGCACCATTGAGGATGTTGAGGCAAATGGTATCAACATCATCGCGGCATCTGCTGCTGCTTCCGTGCTGTGTGATGCGTCCGACGATGACGAGGACTGTGAGGGGTCCGGCCATGGAGACAGCAACTTTGTTGGTTGCGTGGTTGAGGTCAAGTTCAGGTTCACGTCCCGGCCTGAGTGGGTGCAGCCTGGCATGCGTTTCATCGTGCGCGATCAAACCGGCCACATCTCAGGCGCAGGGGTCCTTTCTGTTGTGCATGGCATTACGTAGATGAAATGATGGCGCTGCGTTATGTATCTGCTGCTTTTGTGGGGCCTTGTCATGAGTTGGTTACATTGATCACATGTTGCAGTGGGTGGACGTGCCATTGCGTGAAGTGCCTGCTCTAGAAGATATCTCGAAGTTGGTGTGCCAGATGATGACACGCAAGCCTGCTGAAATGATTAAACGATCGGTGCTCCTTGTGTGTGTGGGATCAAGAAATCTTCTTACCAATGAAGTAATGGTATGTTTGATGAGTGTCAAACGCGATGGGATTGCCTCGTCATGTCAGTCATGGGATGAGCCTCCCTCATCATGACATCAGTTTGACAACGTCATTGTCAATGAGCGTCCTGTCATGATGAGCCAATATCTGGAGATACTGCTACATTACCGGATATCCCAGCCTGAAGAGCCCCTGTCCCATCTCTGAATTGAACTAAATCTCACTGAAGTATGTTCATGCCCACCCGACTGCTTTCAGCCGAATGTTGATGCCTGCTAAAGTGTATCTAGTTCTCGTGAGCCCATGTGCCGCAGGTGAAGACAGAACGTAACAGAGGTCATGGTAGCAGATTTGGCGGTGTATATATAGTCCACTTATGCACCACGCCTGCCTGTGCAACCTGCTGAGTGCTGAGTAGTTGTGGCACTTGGTCACTCAGAATTAGAGGGACGACCGCACCTGCGTTCAGTGATTCAAACATGACGTACAGTTCGAAGATCAAAGTGATCGTTCGAACTCGCCCTTCTGAAAAATTCTCCTCCAGTGGCATTGACATAGGGCCGGACAAGAAGGTGCGCTCTGACCCTCTCGAGGACCAACCCCTATTCGCACCCTAGCTAGTAGCACGAGTTCGCTCGCTTCATCATTAATTAGCACAAGGGAAATCTTCCAGTAATTGACTCATTTTAAAATATTAACATTCTGTATGTTGCTACGCTATTTGCCTCTGCTGCCTATGTCAATAAGCCCTTCCAACGCAAATCCATGCGGAAATACAGTATAACTCCTCGTGTAACGCCCGAGACAGTCCATACTAATACGCAGCTCATTGATAAAATGATCATCTATGACGATGGCTCAAAGCCGGGCGCAGATTTCAATGTCTGGGCATTGTGAGGAAGGTGCTCTTGCAACCCATTGCCTGTCATGCAGGGATTGACAGTCCGTATTCCTAAGCGGGGTCAATGTACGTCGGGAGAGTACAGTTTTGTGTTTGAGAAAATCCTCCATAATGCATCGCAAGAGGATGTATACGAGGTAATGTTCCCACAGTCTTGATAGCGCTAAGCCCCTGGAATATGCCCCTGGCAGGCATTATCAAACACATCATTTCCAAAGGCTGCTTGACAACTATCACTGCAAAAACGTGCACAGAGGGTGCATGCTGAAACAGGAGCTCTGCACTGCCTGCTTGCATTCTGTGTTCGCAGGCACATATCTTTGGTGGCAGATGCTGAGATGCTTTGTGCAGGAATGTGCCGTGGAGGCACTGCAAAGTGTCTTGGAAGGTTACAATGCGACCATCATGGCGTATGGCCAGACTGGCGCTGGGAAGACATACACAATGACAGGTGAGAGACTAAACTGTATGAGACTAGTGCCTCATGAGCTCTGCATTGGTTGTCTGGTAATTTTCTTACTCAAACGGTGTGTAGGCTGGACATCTGATGGGCTGACGAAAGTCGAGTGGGAATGCCTGGAGAGAGGCTCCTCACCAGCAGGTTGGATTATCCACAGCCTAGATGTCCTCGCTGGCACCTGGTCTGTAGCCTTCTAGTGCCCCAGACGCATGTTAGTACCCAGACAATGCTGTACCGGGCAGGGTGTCACATGTGCTCAACGAAGATGTTAAATTGACAAGCAATGTCTCTTGATGTCCATCTGTGCAGTTTACGTACTCTGAAACACCTCACCTTGCATACATCATTGCTCCCAAGCAAACTGATGAGCCCCGGCTTGCACTTGCACATGATTGAGATATTTACCTGGATGGTACAAATTTTTTGAACGAGATTGGACTGCGCAATATGTATGTTCGGACCTTGATGATTGTGCTACAAGTGGATGGAATGCACAGGAGGCAAGAACTCTTTCAAGGAGCGAGGCATCATTCCAAGGGTCATCAGCCAGTGCTTCCAGGACATCAAGGCACTCATCACAAAAGAGGTCACCATTCGAGTATCGTACCTGGAGGTATACAACGAGGTGTTCTTTGATCTGTTAGATCCCTCGACAGAGAACGCAGCCATCTCAGTCAGTGAGAGGAACGGCCAGATGTTCATCAAAGGCATCAAGCACGCAGTTGTTCACAGCGAGGCAGAGGCACTGAACCTGCTGTTTGAAGGAGACATGACACGTGTTGTTGGAGAGCACCAGCTGAACCGAGAGTCCTCAAGGTCGCATTCCATTTTCAGCATTGAAGTAGAGATGAAGAATGATCCCAATGATGCACAGGTATAGTCCTCATCAGCTTGGACCTGAGCTGTCAGAGCTGTCAAATGCAAACAAGAGACCATGCCTTAAATTCCGATTGCTTGCAGTAAGGCCTCAGGTGATGGTAACGATAGCTCTGATTCCCAAGTGGTTCTTGGAGTTGCCAATCACCATGTGGATGCGATAGTATGATGAAAAGATACATCATCATCAAGGCATGCATCTTCACACACAGAAGCTGTAGCACTGCAAGTCAGTGTTCATGCTGAGGAGAGACAGGTCTGATGTGAACACTAGGACAACTGCTGGTCAAAGCATCTGGCTGGTGGTGTTGATCATCCTTTCAAAGCGGATAGTGTCATGGGAATAGTCTTCATGCAGGTGATCACGTCAAAACTCAACTTGGTGGATCTGGCTGGTTCCGAAAGGGTTCACAAGACCAAGAGCGTGGGAACATTGCTTCGGGAAGCTGGCCAAATCAACAAGTCTTTGAGCATCCTAGAGCAGGTCATCATCGCACTGTCCGAGAGGCAGCGTGACCATATTCCATACAGGTGCAGAAACCTCCATCAGCACTTGCATACACAGCATTCGTGCACTCTCGCGTGTGTTTCTGAGAAATAGATTACGGGCTTGCCTGAGACACATGACATGATGCCTTCAGCAAGAGTGAATTCATGTTTTCATCACGACCATGTGATTCGGTACAGTGTGATCCGTAGCTGGTCCACAAGCAGTCTGAAACAGGAACAGGGCAACAAACATTGACAGGGAAACTCAAAGCACAGTTGTAGATGGTCTCATGCATACCATAGCTGCAACTCTTGAAAACACCTGCCTAGCTCCTATCATCGACGAGTGTTGAGAAGGGTTGTGAAGGGGCGTGCTAAGGCGTAGTCTGCTGAAAGATGCCGGACACCAGGGTGAGAAGATTTCTTGATGAGACCAGTGCACAAGAAAATTCAGAGGAATGCACCTTCCCTGCTGAGATGCATGCAGAGATTGTCTGACCATGAAAATCTTGTCTGCAGGTCGTCAAAGCTGACCCATGTCCTGAAGGACTCCATTGGGGGGAACTGCAAAACAGTGATGATCGCCAACATCTGGGGAGAAGAGGATCAGACCGAAGAGACACTGTCGACGTGTCGCTTTGCGCAGCGCATGGCACAGATTCAAAACGAGGTATTCGTAAACGTCGTGAGGGATGACGCAAAGCTGCTGGTGCAGTACGAGAGAGAGCTCCGTGAGCTGCGGGAGGAGCTAGCATTGCATGACCAGATGGCACGTGGTGAGGCAAAGACCTATATGCCTTACAGCGCCTCCCAGCAGGCGTTGTTGATTGACCAGGTAATCCTGTCCTCCCGACTTGATCTGCACATGATGTACGCCGTCCCATTAGACGTTGGCGTTGACCGCAGGCCAGAAACCAACAAGTTAGCACTCGCTTCTGAAGTGACTTGTGAGTGCAATGCCTGAGAACGGCTTACATGAAGTTCGGGACAGAAATGGGGTCCACCCTCTATTCTGGCAGAGCACTGCCTGTATGTGCTCACGCACAACAACGGATGGTTTTGAGTCCGAGCCTCTTAAGTAGGCTGGATGAAAGCAGCAATGCCCAGAGTTGCAAGGCTCGTGTTGGCGCACGCCTGTGCTTCCCCGCTAGCGTGCAAGGACGTGAAAGTGCCTAAGCCTGTACAAGAGCGATGTCTGGTACCACAAATGTTGATGTGTATTATCTAATTGTGCAAGTGCTGATCCAGCAAACGGGCAGCCAACTACGCAGTTACACAGCCCTAGAATGGCCGGTCTGGCTGTAGGTTGCAGCCTTCTTTGCCACGCCTGCGTCAGCTCGTGAGCTGGAGCCACTTGAGCTGCATTCAGTGTGTCATATGAGGGAGATCTTGTACGCTGCACGCGCGGTCTACAAACGACTTGAAGCCGCACAAGCTGAGTCACCAGCGAAGAAGCCTGCAGCAGTTGGGACCCAAGCCACTGCCTCCACATTCCAGCCTCCTGCACAACGCTCCGATCAGAGCGACGATGAACAGCAGCAAAACCAGTCGGACGATGGGGCTGGAGTTGGCGTCAAAGGAGGTACCTCGACAGCCTATGGAGTGGCTCCTGATGGCGCCAAACCTCGAGATAACTCACCACAGCCCGGCGGGAGCACAGGGGAGGTGAAACCTGGCTCATTCAAAAGTTCTGGTCGGGCCGCTGAGCGGCATCAAGGTATGCTAAATACAAAACGGCATTGATGTTATGTGGCACCGCACATACGTGATGTGCACCTGGTTAGGGCCAGCAAGATGAGGATGTATCTTTTTACAACGCTACCGCATCCACATGGACATTGACAACTCCAAATACTACTTTGGAAACCAGTGCTATCAGTGCCGTGGGGCGCCAAGGGAGGGTCCGCGCCTTTCGGCAAGCGGGTGAATACCTCCTCGTCGAGGCTGCCATTCAGGGAGGCAGTGCGGATATGAAACTGTCTGAGCGCCGCGGTCGCCAGGATAAGTCAGAAAATGCGTCATGTCAGGGATACCTGCAGCTTTTTGCAATAGGGATGTCGCAGAATTGCCATTGACTATCATATGCCTTAGCTATTACTGTGTGCTCGACGCCTATCGTTGCTTGTGTGCACGTTCCAAGCAACTCAAAAGTTTCATCTTGTCCATACCCAGAAGCACACCTCGGTATCATCGGTCTCGCCATCTGCAAAGAGCAGATTGTTCGGGATCAGTACTACGCATCATCATCTCCTGCGTCCAGAACTCAATCCCTCACATGATTACTGCTTTTCACGTGTAAAACTACTCCTAACCATGTAACAGTACTCCTGCCTTGTGCTGTTCCGGCCGCGTTGCCTTTGCACATGATAAAGCCACCATCGACCAATTGATACTTACATAACTCAAAATCCCCTGCCAATACACTCAGCTTGCTCCGCTGGTATTGTGCCAGCAACATCGCTGTTGGATGAATGCATTCTGCATTGCAGCAATGGCTGCCATGGTAACCATATAGATATACAGCATTGGACTTTTGGTAGACGAACAACAGTATTCTTGACTGTGGTTGCGTCGACCCCTCCCCAAGTAATTGAATAATGAGTTTCTATG
Organism: Nuphar pumila; assembly: GCF_984573655.1. Lineage (NCBI taxonomy): Eukaryota > Viridiplantae > Streptophyta > Magnoliopsida > Nymphaeales > Nymphaeaceae > Nuphar > Nuphar pumila. Next base: position 95,924 of record NW_028323175.1, on the reverse strand, counting down.
CGTGGCTGCGCCTGCAGGCCCTCCATTGGACGCCCAAGCAGCGCTCAGTATTTTCAAAGGGACCGACGGCCGCACCAAGTGTGACATGATGGAGGAGAACCTACGGAAATGCAAGGATCTGAAACGGAAAGCCAAGGACCTGGCCATGACCGTCAACGTGATCAAACGCCGGATGGACGAGCTGAAAGCTGAATGTGATGAGCATGCATCTATGGAGGTAAATCTACAAATCTGTGCACGTTCTCCGCGTAAAGATGTGCAATCTTTGTGTGATCTGCATCTGTGAGCTTGCTGTTCAGGCAGAAAGTCGTTCAAAAGCATGAGCGGACACAACGTTCCCAGCATGTTGAGGGCACTGATGGAGAGGAGACATTAAGCACTTGAGGCACTGAACCTTGACTTCTCATACCTGACATGGCATGGCGCATGGAATCAGCTGTGACAAGTGCCAATGCCCCAGAGTAGGGCTGCATACAAGCATACTTGGCTGCCCATTTGATAGATCAGCGTCAAAACAATTAGATAAAGATATTCAGCATTCTGCTACCAGACATGTGAAGTGATACGTGGCATATTCTTTGGTTTTCCAGCGGCATGCTCACCGCATCTCGTCCGCATCACGGCGTCATGCTTCAGAAGTGACAGCTTTCCGCTCCCTGGCACTCATGCCGAGCTCGTTCGTCTCCTAGCACCCCTCCTCTGTATGCACCTCGCACGTGCTATGAGACTGTCTTCAGTTCAAACCCATCCCCTTTTCCTAGTCAAGTGGTTCGTTCGTTTTGGTATCACATGCATCATGACATTCCTGGACCAGGCACCGCATTGGATTGCTTTGGGGAACTGAAGCACGCTAGCCTAATTGATACAGGCGTAGTCAACGGCTTTGTACAGGCTTCACCTGGATGCTGGCACCTCTGTCGTCTCCTGCACAGTGTTGACAACAGTTCGCTGCAGGAGGTGGAGGAAGCAGAAGCAAAAGCTCTTGAAGTCAAGGCTCAGAAGAGTGAGTACCGAGATAGGTTTGCCGAGCTGCAAGCTGTGAAGAGCGAGTTGGGGTACACACAGCAGCTGGTAGAGCAGTGCAAAGTGGAGATCCTTATAGATTTTGAAGCCTGGTACAAGCGAAGATATGGCGTGCCCGTGGGCGATGACGGCTCGGAAGCTGCCATGCGGTCCCACCCAGCTGAGCCATCCAAGCCTGAGGAGGGTGCAGTGAAGTACAACAAAGTGCCAACACCACGGCCCTTACCGCCTGATTACAACCATGAGACTAAAGCATATTACGACGCTCAGAAGAAGATCGTTCGAGCTGGCGGCGACGCCTGGAAAAAGAAGATCGCGCCAAAGCAATTGGGGCTGGGGATCGGCGGTGAGGGCCGGTCACAAGGTGATATGGCCATGTTCAAACAATTGCTGCCGCCGGGAATCTTTCAAGCGTCTGATGGGCGATGATCGTCCCGTTAGTTTGAGCTCGTTTTGTAGCCTGTAGCTTTGCAGATTCTTGCTGGAACTTTGCCGAAAGTGTCATGGCTTGTCGACCTCAGACATGACATTCTTTCCTGAACATGCTTGTGGAGATGCTTCATGCCAGATGTAGAGATGACACGTGAATTGTCCGTGGTTGGGATGCTTTGTAGCCCACAGTCCTGCAGTGGAGAATCATAACCAACGGACTGGTGACAAGCGTCGCGTAAGCAACGACATCGTGCAAGCAGCGACGTCATGAGCAACGACAATGGGAAAACATCAGTTTGCCAGCAGTCGAGCGCATTTGCGTGCGCACGGGCACACGCGACCGCACGCAGCTGCGCGATAGCCTCGTCACGTGGCGGGAATGGTCACAAAGCCCTGACCTGCATGATGACATGCCGCATGTTGATGAGACCTCACAAGCGCACCCCGACGTTGTGAGATGTAAAAAACGATACGTCACTGCAAGTTGATGGTGTAGACTCTTCTCGTATGAGCCGTGCAACTTAGGTCCATCGGGTTACAACAGCGCGTCGTCAATTTAGCACCCCAAAGAGAAATTGGTGGCAAGCACTGCGCTTTGTATGTTTTGAAAGTCGCAGTTTGAACTTGTAGCTCACTTGATCTAAAGCAGTCAGGAGATGGCGGTGAGTTTCTTTTTCATCTCTCGTGATTTGGGTTGCTTACAGTTCAGGGACTTGAATCAGTGCTCATGGCCATTCTGTTGCAGGGTATCAATCGACTAGGGAAAGCACCTCCAAAACCTGGTACTCTGCGGCCTGCAGACCCTAACAGGTTCAAGTCTCAGGATTTTCTTTCCACGGGTGCGGAAGATGACGCAGACTACCTCAGGTCAGTCCACGAGGTGCGTAGCGAATATAATACTTCATGGATTCGGTCTCATTCTCTTGTGCGGCCACACCGGACGCGGTAGTGGCTTGTTTGCTTGACAGCAAACCAGCACAGGGTGCTGAATACCTGCACGGCTAATGGAACGCATGCACTCTTTGGGCGTGCACACGAACAGCATGTCTCATCAAATATGTGATCAGTTCTATAAAGATGCCCTTGTGCAGGTGGAGGAAACTATCATGCGGCAAGGTTACCTCTCTTCTCGAGGAGGTATGGCACTGCAAAGCCAACATCAAGATTCACGCAACATTCTCAGTCGAGAAGACTGACTCAGCCCTTTATCTTCGGGATGAAGGCATTTTTGCATCGACTTTGTCTTTACGCCCAAACCAGTACCGAGTTGTACAAACGTTTCAGGGTACTCATCTCTGATTAGATATTTTTTGACAGATACCTGATTTAGGTGGAATTAGCCATGTGCGCACTAGGTAACGGTATGGCCATGAGCAGGCACCAGGGAAAAAGGTAGAGGGCATCATGTATATCATATGTCAATGGTACTTGGCATGAAGCGTTGACGTGGGTACATTCATCAAGTCACATGTTACATACACATGCGCAAAGAAGCTCATCAGTGATCAAGCCATATTCATTAGGTCTTCGACCATGCGCACCTTGATGACGTAGCATGCAAGGGCGGAACAGGGGTACAGCTTTGGGAACATTCAGGACAGAGTTGTTGCAAGGGGGAAACAAACTCGGAAATCCCCAAGTCACCATCAGCCACCCACGCCCATGCCTTTGAAGGCGTTGCCAGGGTTGGCCGCATGCGTTGGTGTTAGACTCTGACTTGCCTGCCATGATATTCAAACTCACAACCTCTGGGTTAGAGGGGGCGCCCGTCAACCACGTGTGCCTCATGTGCAATCAACCAAATTCTGTAAATCAATGTGCTGTCTGTCATGCAGCGTTTGACAAAGGAGACTTGCTCTACTTGCGAGATCAAGCTGAGAAGCAGCGAAACTCCGAGTTGGAACTGAGAGATGCTGAGACTACAGCCTTTTCACGTTTATGTGCTAAAGTGATCGACGACGCAGATTTGCCGGACGCCCCCGCCTTTGAAAAGGCCAAAGATAGCAAAGTACGTTGCCCATCTGGTGTAGTCGTCGTTACGCTGGTGCACTTCAATTATGTTGCTGGCAGGCATTTCACTTGGCGGCCGTATGCCTGCAGATCAGTAGTTGAATCCATCACAGTCACACTAAGGTATTCTGATGACAACAAGGCCTCGACTGCTACGCGGGTCTCAGTTCTTGCAGCACACCTTTCTTTGATTTGGTTGGGCTATGGCCGGTTCCGATTAGGGTGTCATGCATGCAAGCCCATCGCCATATGAGTCCTGCGAGGGGGGTCTTTGACTGGAAAATGCTGACGGTCTGGCACGTCACTCGCCACCCAGCTTTAACGCGGAGTCTCTCAGACACGGTCGATGTGCTGCCATGAGGGCTGTGGACGCCTTGCCAGCAATAGTGTCATATCTCTGTCAGATTGCGGTCCGGCAATCATGTCGTTTGACTCTGTCAAGGTAATCCATGCGTAAAAACCGATCTTCGGTCAGAAAGTAGTTGTCACACGAATAGTGTTCAAGAAGGACCAGACCTTGTGTATGGATCTTGATGGATCTGGATTTGAGCATGCACAATGAGGGCACACAGTTGTCACGAATCTGTTGTTCTCGCCACGGATCCATCCCCGCCACGATGCATCGTATCTTGGTACGAGTTCACAGGCCTCCTTGGGTGCTGCAGGCCTAAACCCGTTGTCAAAGTGTTAAAGCACCAACCAACGTCACGTACAGACGGAATACCTGGCAAAATGCAGGCCCCAGCGGCCCGTCACCCTCCTGCTCCCCCACCTAGTACAGGTGGCCTTCTGGGCCTTGCGTACAACGCCAGCAGTAGCGATGACGACGAGCATCCCGAAGGAGGTGCTGGTGCTGGTCCTGCATCAACTTCCGAACAAGAAAGCGCTGCTGTAAAGAAGGCTGCTGCAGCAAAGAACGCCACTAGCCTGAAAGCGTTGCCTGGCGCAAACGAGCTTCTACAGGGTCTTAGTGATATTCCTGAGCGACCAATCGTCTCTGCAACTGCCGACGTAAAGGCTGCTAGTAGTAATGAGAGCGAATCAAGCGGGACAGATGATTCGTGACAAATAAGCCAGTGTCCAAAAGAACACGTGGGGTTGGTTGGGAAGCACAAAACGTCCTACCCTCACCTGATTTTCAAGTGCTAGCGCAAGTCGAAGCTGTGCGCTTTGGGGATGTTGTGAATTTAGTTCCAAATCGCTGAGTGTCTCATACAAGGCGGACATCACCTTTGCTAAAAGGCTTTGGGTTGTCGAGCCCAGCCCGGGACCCACCCCAGTCATGTGCCGCGGCCTTCTGGGTGCATGAGCACAATAGCTGTCCCTAGCATGGTTATGCTGATACTTCAAATTCATTTTGCCAATGCATTGCGTGAGCCGGTAGTAGTTGGACGGTGTACATTGGGTGCATGCATGTCGCAACACGAGTTTTGTTATGCTGTGTTGTACATACAAATATTTGAAATGTGGCCTGCATGTGAAAGTGCGATAGGGCAGAACTTGGCATCATGACAATTTTTGCGAATGCCAAAGACAGGACCCGCGTCGCCCTGTCGACCGCAACAAGACCTGCCTCCTCAGGCAAACTAGGTGCGACTGTTGCGCCAGGGCAGCGAGTCGCACATAAGGCTCCTTTTTTGAGCACCAGCGACTGCAAATACACCAATCTCATAAGAATGACACAATCAGGTGGTTTCTCACGTATTTGGGGTGTCGATGTACTCGTACATCATGGCAACTGTTACAGGGTTCTTCGAATGCTCCTGCTCCCCGATGGCCTAGCTTGAGAAGACGTCACTCAAGTGCTCTGTGGTTTTTCAGACGAATCAAGTCGTTCTCGCATATCCACAAATGCGCGAGCTGCTACCGGCTCCTTGAACGCGAAACGACCAACCAAGGCTCTGCCAAAGGCCAAACTCAAGTACGCAATGGCCATGAGAAATCAGTTGAAACATCAAGAGTGCTACATACACTGATACAGTGACAGATTGTTATAGTCATTATATGATATATGCAGCACATGTGACCATGGTCAATGTCGCTCGTGAAATCAGTATTTGATAGGCCTTGCCTTGTGGTGCCAGGGTGCATACTGGTTTTCATCCTTGCAACGAAGCTCTATTCCAAGCTGTATCTCCTTCATGCAAACATATTCAGAAGAATCCTGATTTAAGAACATGTCAGTACCATCTTCTCAAATGTTGCAGTGGCCGCTGTTTGCTGGCGTCGCAGGGCTCTCCTGTAATCAGAACAGTGCACTTGTAGACACAGTTGAAAATTCGCAGGCTTTGCTTTGAGGAGGACGGAAGTAGGACTGGAAAATATCATTCAGACTCTGCAGGCTCAAGCGGCGAAGAATGGAGTCCCAGAGCAAATGACATCAAGGTAATAAGCCGACAACTGCCTGGCACATGTTCAGCCATCGACAGCGATGATTGTGGGCAGTAAGGTCCATCCTGGCATCTGGAAGGTGTCATTTGTACACACCCAGGAAGTACTACAAGCATGATTGGCTAGTACTGATACATGACGACTTCCAACATCGGCGTCGGTGGGAGGTCAAGATCTCCCACCTGTGCGAATGTTTCGAGACGGTGGACTTCATCGGGTGACAGCCACGAACGTGATGTATGACACACCAACCATGTGCATAAATATGCATATTTGTCACTGTCACATGAAACAATTTGCGCAGAGCAAAATTGAGTGCAAGTCGGTGCGGTGTGCAGCGACTGCAGCAGGAAGTGCAGAAAAAGATGTTGATGCGTCGCCGGGAATCCAAGAGCGAGGAGCCCACAGCAGCCCTGCCGCGCCAAGCATCCAATGCCTCCTATCACGCGACAGACCACAACGAACCCCCGAAACTTCCCGACTCTGGCCGTCTGGAGCGCCAAACTGCATATCAACAGGGTCTGCAAACTCATGGAGCATTCTCATCACCTTCAATCGCGTTCTTGCTGTTCATGTGCTTACCACAGACGCTGAGACAGAGTATATCATGACGACTGATATCATGACGACTGCGTACTGTGGTGTGTTGATGGCCATGACGTATGGATACCGTTATAATTTTGCCGTCGCTACATTCTTTGTTCTTCCCTTGGTGCTGGTTCTGTGAGACAGAGGACGTGAGCGGGGGTGCCGGATAGCTCTCAATGCTGGGCACCCCGTCGCACAATCCGCGCCGCAGTCTGATATCACATGAGCACACAAGAGGCCTGAAAGACAGGGCTGTTGACGAAACTTTAAAAGTGGTAGGATAATCATGGCCATACGAACGCGGTTTTGGGTTGCTTAAAATGCACGGGTGTTTCATCACAAGCCTTTCAGGCAACGCGAGTCTGATGCGAGCAAGCCTTCATAGACTCGCAGATGGCCATGTGTTTGTCAACGTCCATGTGGATGCTATAGCGATGTAAAACGACACATCATCATCAACATCGATCGCGTGCAGATGGCCGATGAAGATTTGCGTCCCCGGATGCAGCAGCTACACCAGGAGAGGCGTGACTCAGCGGTGGCCAGTCAGGGGCCTGAGGCAGGGGCAGAGGTGGCCCGCGTTGCCGGTCCGGCTGTGGTTTTGCAGCAGCCCGGGCAAGAGAATGTGGCGGCGAGCTTTGAGTTTGAGGGCGCTGCTTTCGAAGCGTTCGTTGCTGACGTGGCTGCCCGCATCATTCAGAATTACTGGCACCGCTTCAAGGCGCGGCGGTGGCCAGATCGCCGATGGGGTGCGCTCACATCACAGGGTGTGTGTGGTTTAGATCCGGGTGCTCAGTTCTACTTGCGAGTTTGGTTGAGAGACGTGTCGGATGTCAGCAATCAAGGTCATCGTGCGCAAAGTTTGTTGCTCTGCTTGTTCATCCCATGTCCTGCGTCAGGTAGCTATCACTTGGATCCTTCCTATGACAGGACGATCGATGTCCTCACTATGCTCAATGTCAGAATGATTTATGAGGATATGCGCTGCTGGAATTCAACGTAGCCCTGCATTCCGACACCATTGCTATCTAACTATTTTGGCTTCCTGCATGCAGAGACAACCTTGGGCCTAGACTCCGTCAAGGACAGTCACAGCCAGCTGCTTTCACCACGAGGGAACACACCCAGGCCCTACCATAGCCCTTCTAAAGCAATGATGCCACAAGCAAGCTCAATGGCAGATGATGCTGTTACCCATCATCTCGAGCAAATAGGCACTCGAGTCAGCGCTGACTTATGCTCAGCTCCGCCAATGCGCGCACCCCTGCAACGGCAGTCCCTGAACAACAGAGCTGGAAAGCAAGGGGGGCCGGAAACCGACCGAACATCTTGGCGCATACCGGCAGCTGATGGCGGGAAGACCGCGGGGTGCAGCAAATCCTCGAGCAGCCGGGGCAGCCTGGAAGCGATAGAGAAGCTTCTGGACCGTTACCGGCCGGCGTTGTGCCACAACTCGCTCGTCCAGAGCGGCGAGAGCATGCGCAGCAGCCGACACGTCATCTCAAACGCTATGCAGCTCCTCAGGGCTGCTGGCATGGTTGAGGGTGCGAGCTACGCTTATTTGTGCTCTCCTCTCAGTGGTCTGCCACGGAATGGCGAAAGCGTGTGATCGTGCGCGAGGTAGCCATTGGTACCTGGTAACGGTAGTTCTAGCAGATTGATGATGTGTTTCAAGTGAACTGCCTCCAGTATACCAAACATGGCCTCGTGTGCCCTCGTTCTTCAATCTCCCTCCTCGACAGCCTATCTGGGTTCATGTCCGGATGTCATCGATTTACACGTATGCTCTGTGTGAAAATCAACACTCTCCAAGCGTCTGCCTCTGCATCATACTGGCTATTCACCAAGCACCATCGCGTGTTACTTCCTCTGCGGCGGGTGGTGGCCTCGATGGAGTAGATGTGGACGCAATACCAGTCGTCGATGAAGATGTTTCCTTCAACAACTTTCACAGTGTTTTGCCAGAGCCTCTGATTTTTGGGTCCGGATACCCATAATACATGGATTTAAGGGACAAATATAGGCGGCAATTCCCGTCCTGGCGAAGCACTGAACTTCCACATTGTCATTGTAGCACCAGTCATTGATGACGACGTAATATCTCTCAACATCCGCGTTGTCATTGCAGCGTGTGATGCAGGCAAGGAAATGGAGGAAGGAGGAGCTGTGAAACCCCAAAACGGCACCCAGGATGGAAGTGGTCCCAGGCACGCCATCACTCCGTCCACCCAAATGCCGGCCCAGGGCAACTCGGCAGCATCGTCGGTGTCGTTGGGCTCGCGCATCAGCGAGAAGTCCTTGCTGCAAGTTTCGATGCTTGCAGAGCTGCAGTCCAGGAGCTGGGCGGCTCGTCAGCCTGATTACGGGTCATCCGTAAGCAGCAGTGGAATGGTGGACCTGGCACGTGTGGCTATCGATCAGGCCACCAGCGAGAAGGACGGCGAGGCCTTGCTTGCTGCTGGACCACTGCAGGTGCGTCACAACTGCAGAGAGATGATCAGCATGAAAGATTGTGTAAAAATACAGTTCTTTTGCAGCACGTGTTTTGCAACCTTCCTCTCAAAAAGGAACCATTTGCTCTCTATGACACGGCTCAAAACATCTCAGCAAATACCATTCATTTGTTGACGACACAAGCACCACTCGTTCCCGCACGAGCATTGAGCTTTCGACCACCGTTTGCAAAGTTTGCGAGCTGTGCTGGTGATGGATGTGGGTCCTCGAGAATTGCAAGTGTGTGGACCACGAGCCGCAAAGCATACCTGGAGACTGCTCCTCACAGCATGTATTGCAAAGCAACGTTTATGCGTGTGTGCGCGTCATTCAGTGCACCTTCCAATGTCGCACTGTAGTGTGCTTGCTATGAGTCGTTTTGCCGGTCGGGCTCATGTCCATTTCCTGGCTAACTTGCGGCTAAATTTCATGGCCCTTGGTATTGAAGAATGATGATGATGTTTTTAGACACCATCATGCAACTGGCCCGCATCCACATGGACATCGGCAACTCCAAGTACTCATTGGGAAGCTGTGCTACATCACCATCACCCGAAACATGAGACCAACAATCGCATTGTGCAGATTGTTGCAGTGTTTGCGACGGATTCTTGCCCTGCTTAAATGCGCTCTATTTGCAGGGCCAGAATGCCAAGGAAGTCGTAGTTCAGGTCAGCGCTGACAAGTCTCTGCTGAACCAGGCCCGCATCGTGGCCACTATCAAGTCCACAGGCGCCTCTGTGTCCTCCCCTGCCAAAGTGGCTTCCTACAAACCCAGCAGCACAGCCAGCTCAGTGAATGGCTCCCAAGGGTAAGCTTCTCCACCACCACATGGAGTCTCGAATGTCCCCATGGCACTTGGGGTTGCCAAAGTTCATGTGGATGCAGAATCGTGGGGACAAAAAGAGTTGTGGTGATGATGCAAGTGACACAGCATCATCACCACAACTCATGCTGCTGCCAGTTCGTGTGGCAAGTGTGCTAATCAGCAGCATACGATGGCTTGCATCACAATCGCCATGTAACAGGGTGGGGAGTTGCAAATTACAACAGGCTACCATGACCGGTTTTGCCTTTGCGGAACGAGATTTTCGTGTGATAGGACATGCGTGTGCGGAGAATGTGAATGCAAACGAAAGAGGCTTGGAATGTGATCGCAAACGAAAGAGGCTTGGAGATAAGACACGATGCACTAGGCGGGCTGTCACCACCCATCGTTTAGCAACAGTGGGACAATGCTAGTGCAGCCAGCACGGACGGGTTGCACAAGCTGCATCCAACAGGAGGATGGAGAAAGGTGAGACAGAAGGAAAGGGCCTCACCACAAAGAGCACAAAGAGCACAGCTCCATCAACAGAACAGCACCCGAATGCGACATCAGCGCGCAAGAACCAAAGCACCCTGGACAGCGTCATGCGCAAGCTCGGAGCTGCAAGCGGCAAAGGCTGCGATGCCAAAATCTCCCACGACCTGCATCGTGCGCTTCAATCCATGTTCGATGATGACGACGATGACGAGGCGGAGTGCGCGCCCAGCGAGCATGTCAAGGCCGCGCAGAGGACCTCCCAACAGGAAGCGTTAAGCGCGATGCAAGCTAAAGCAAAGCACGCATTTCCTATTTTTCCTAATTCAGCCGCTCAGGGCAACAGTGGCGCGCTGCAGCAGCAAAAGAACGCCGAGGTCGCTGCTGGACGAAATGGTGTGCAAGCTATAGGTGGAAGCGTTTCCGGCTTCGAGCGCGTCGACCAGCAAGCATGTGAGGAAGAACCAATGCTCAGGCGCTCCCAGAGTGACCCCCTTTTCACAGGGCATAGCTCCGCAGCAGAGGCCAAGGGCGCTCATCATGTACTACCACCCGACGCCGGCGAGCCTCGGGAGGCCTTTGAGCTGTCGTTGCACCCTCGGCCGATCACCAATAACGAGCCAAGTGCATCAGAAAGCTCGCACTGTGAAACGGCGACAGAGATGCCGAATCAAGGCCGCCAAGGAAGCAGCTCCTTGGAGGGCGGCTCGAGCGAATGCGCAAAGCGAAGTCGAAATGGCCATCGTAGCCCGCCGACGAACGTGCACAGTGTGAGCCACAGCAACGGCAAACAATCCATGGAAGAGATATCGGTGGAGGGGCGTGACATACACAGCGGTTCTGGGATCGGAGGAAGCGTGATCGGAAAGCTTCAGGATGAATATCTGGTTGGCGATACAACGCGCTTGCCGGACGATGGCAGCGGCAGCATGCGCAGCAGCCTTGGTCGGCGGGCCGAGGAAGTGCAGATGAGCCTCACTTCCGACAAGCTGAAAGGCATCCTCGGCTATCTTGATGCCATATCTCAGCAGGTTCTCTCTTGCTTTCCTAAGCTCGTGCCTCACCATCCGTTGCACCATGATGATGATGCATTGCTTACAATGCTACGCTCCCATATGGACATTGGCAACTCCAAGTACTGGGAATCACCATCAGGAGGGTTGTTTGTGGCCTTGTGCGTTAGGGAGGGCATGACTGTTCCAATGGCATTCCCTAATCAAGGGGCTAGGCGCGTGCGAGACTGGCGTTGCTTTTCAGGCTGAGCTGTAGTCTTCTATCTATGGGACAATATCTCACCCATTTGGACGCCGTGATGGGCTGCACACCTGTGCCTCCTTGGCGTGCAGCACGGTTAGGAGAGCATGGGTTGCCTCAGACAAACGAGCCGTACAGCAATGCATTCTTCCGATCTCAAAGTCGTTGTTGAATGATCGTCAGGATGAGAGTGACAAAAAGATGTGCTGGCATTGCTTGTTTAGGTGTACCGTGTCTTTGAAGGCGACATTTGATGCACAGCTGCGGGTGTTGTGTGCAGGCTGACGTAGAAGCATGCGAAGTGGTGGCCACAGCATGCAACAGTGCAAGCGCCAGCCAGCACGGCAGTTTGAGGGTCTCGTTGAAGCCGCAGAACAACTCAAGCCCAGCTGCGCAGAAGGACGCTGACACACCAGCCTCCGCGCTCTCCCAACGCTTGCAGGCAGTGCGCTCCTCCGGCTCAACCATATATTGCTCCAGACAGGCACTACAACCTTCCACAGAGTGTACAGTCTGGTGTCGGCAGCTCAAGTTGCAATCCCTTGTATGTGCGCTGCTCGTTCATGATTCAAAGCCGTACAATCCCAGGGGTAGTCTGGGAATTGGAAATTGGTGTGAAGATCAGATTCCCAGGTACTTCTTGGAGTCGCCAATGTCCATGTGGATGCGGCAGTGTTGTGAAAAGACACATTCCCATCATCAGGATTGCGAGGCCTGATTCCCTGTCATGTTGATTCATCGACGACACTCCCTGTGGCGGATTCATGGTGCCGGAGATCATGTACAACCTTGACTTCAGAACCCCGTGCACAATGGCAGCGTTTTTGGCAGGTTCTGGGAGAAGAAGATTCATCGGGAAGCGGAGGAGGCCCAGATACGCCCCCCCAAGGAGCCGTCAGGGTGGTGACGGCATCAGAGCTCTCGGGCCCAAGCGCAGCAGCGTCCTTCTGTGACGAGGTTCGCGCTCGCCTCCGCAAGCTCCAGGACGAGGTGCAGAAGCGCGACCGAGGCATCGCGCAGCTCCACGTCCAGATTCAGCGCATGGAGGACCTCCATGGGTGTGTTGTGCGCTCGAACACAACTCGAAATGCTCGGAGATATGAACTCGAACACAACTTGAAAAGCTGGATGATATGAACTCGGGCAGAAGTTGGAAAATTGGATGATATGATCTAGAACAGAACTCAAAGAGCTAGAAAACAGCTCGAACAGCTCCTTCCGAGCCTCTCTGGGCCGCCAGCTGCCTCTGCCTCGTCTTTGCACCACTCTTTGATCCTTGCACCTCAAGTTGAAGTGATTTTTCCACAAAGCCACTTTGCCAGGTAGTGTTGTTATGTGTGCAGTGTCAGGGATGCTGAGTACGGCGTCGTATCAAGAGCGGTGGTGTGTGTGCGATGGGTATTATGCGCTGTTCTGAAAATTGCTCATGATGATGATGTATCTATACATCGTTGTACAACACTACCGCATCCACATGGGTGTGCAAAAAGACTTCTCGAAAAAAGGGTCACATCACCTTGCGTTGGAACTTTCCCCCATGTTTGTGAGGACAAGTCAAAAGGGCCCCTGGAAGATTCCCCCGCGAGGGTGCTTCATTGCCAGGCCAGGCCACGCGTGCGTCAGGAGAGTTCACAGTCCGTAATGACCATATACAGGGCCGAGATGCTCGAGGCACATGCCAGCAAATCTGAGGCGCTGGCGAATCAGCGAAGTGAGATGGAAGCCGCGATTCAACGGCACCTGGACCTCATTGACCGGCTGCTGGCTGACAAGGATGCTTTGGGCCGCCGAGTAGATGAGCTGCAAGCGCAAATGAATCAGCAACACAGCAACCACGCAAAGGCGCTCACCGCCCTGAAAGGCGGCTGGGCTCAGGAGCTGGTACGCCAGAAGGAGGCTTGGGCCGCTGCAGAGAAGGTGTGTTGGTGATGCAAGTGCGCTGAAAACATCTGTGATGTGGGCTTTAGCTGTGTCTGCAAGACACGGGACATACCTGGCAAAGACTGTGTCGTTGTATTGTTGCTAACAACGCCTGAACTCCTGAGCTGGCAGGGCCTAGATCGGTGAGTGGCGGTGGTTGAACCAGTGTGATTGTATTTCCGCATAATCGTCCATTACACAAGACGACCAGGCATCTGCATACTGGCTTGCTCATGGGTGTGATGATGATGTATCGTTTGCCACAACCACATGGACATTGGCAACTCCAAGTACTATTTGGAAGCCAGTGCTATCATCTCCATCTCCTGAGGCAAGCATACCTGGATAAGCCTGACTTACCATAGCCTGACCTGACATGTCAAAGCACAATCTTCAGTCGGGGATTTGTGGCTGGCTGTTTCATGCCCAGATGAAGGACGATGGCAGTGTCCCTCTAATGGTTCTCCTGCAGCCACATTGAGTATCGCGTGTCCAAATATACGGGGACGTGTGTAGAAATACCGTTCCCATAGCCTGACCTGACATGTCTTTGTTTGGTGTGCCCACTGTGCAATAAGGGATGTCAGCCGAGTCGGACCGACAACCACACGAAGGGCCATCAGGGGTATAAATCGTACGAACTTCAGGCAGCACAAGCCTGGAAGCAGTGCTCATGACTGAAGTTTGGCTTGTGACATTTGAGTTGAGCTGACTTGGAGGAGGGAGCACTCGCAGGTGAAGCGAGAGGGGTGGTTGTCCGACAAAACGAAAGAGATCAAGGAAGTGACCATCAAGGGCCTGGAGCCTGAGATCCAGCAGCTGGTGCACCGTCATCGCAAGGAGATGGAGCAGCTTCAGGAACGCTGCGAGACTGACACCAAACGCCAGCTAGATGCCATGTGCACGCAGCACGACAACTACGTGAGGTACAGTGACAGCATCGCTTGGTGTTTGGTATGCAAAGCCACACTATGGAGGGAAGAAGCTCTTGGAATAAGAAGGACGAACACAAGGGAAATCGTCTCCTGAGGCGCAGTCCCATAGTCACGACAACATGTTGGAGTGCCCTACAACCAGTGCATTCCAGGCAGCATATCCAGGCATCATTTCGAGGCCATCGTAGATCGGTAGCGTCGTAAGCTTGTACTGGGGTATTCTAGTTTACAGATAGTCTGCGATAGTGATCTCGTGACTCATCTGTGATGCGCCTGCTTGCCCTTCTAGCTTGCACGCTCTGATCGCATGCTCGCCCTGATTGCCGAACTCGCGAGGCTTGCCTCAGGTTTTTCTTCCATTATGCAGATGCGTCCTACTGGGACGCGGTTTCGCGGCACCTGCCGCCTGTGCCCCAGGTTCGGCTTGGGCATGAGGCCGAAGCCCTATGGGTACGTTGCCGTCGTCGCGTCTTGCGGCGCCGGGGGCATGGCATGATCCCCGATTGATTTTTGTATTTGTTTACTTCGAGCTACTGCTTAGTTCTATCATGGTTTTTATTATCATCATTTTCAGGGCATCGCAGTTCCAGACACGTATCATGCCAGGCAGCGCATGGACAAGGTGTTGTTGCTCGCTGCAGGCAGCTAAGGGAGCGCATGGCGAGAGAGAGGGAGGACGCGGTGGAGGCGGAGAGGGTGGCGAGCCAGAAGCGCGTGAACGAGGCGGCGGAGCGCTACGAAGCGTCCGCTCAGCAGGCCCGCATGCGCCTGGTGGCAGCGCATGATCGGAAGCTGCAGGAGCTGGACAACGATGCTCGCCAGGAGCGGAGGCGCCTGCTCGATCAACTCGCGGCCTCCGCGGACGCCATCGAGAGACTCCAGCAACAGCAGCTTGCTGCAGTCTCCCAGGCCAAAGACGCCGCCCGCAAAGAGCACTCGAGGGCGCTGCAGGTGTGCGGCTTGCCATCGCTCTCTGTGATGTCAGTGCTTCGCCAGAATGAGTTTCGACCCCCGATTTTGTCCCAGAGATTCATGTGTTTTTCAGTATCTGGACCCGAAAAATCAGAGGGTCTGGCAAAGCACTGTTTCCCGGCCATTGTACTTCATGCAGTGCAGACAGGAAGTAAAGAAAGTAAGAAAATCAACAGTAGAAAAGAAAAGGACGAGGCTTTGTGATGCTTCTTCATTCCTCAAAGGCCTTGCCTAGCATGCGGCGGCGATCTGAGAGAACAGCATGTGCGAATGTGCAGGAGCTGAAAGCGCAGTATGAGGCTGACAACCAGGGCTGGAGGCAAGTGCTGGCTGAGAAGGCACGAAAGGAGCTGGCAGCTAAGGAGCTGGAACTTCGTAACCGCCTAACGGCAGAGCGGAATCAAGAGCTAGACATGGTGCGTGTGCTGTCACTGCCCTCGACCTCACCCCAGCAGGTACCGGGCGCGTAATGGATTGCAGATACCTGTGACGGGTTTGAGTAACCAACAGTGCTTTGTCGTTTGCAGCGCAAATCCGCAGGTTGTGTTTCTTCGCAACTGCAATAATGCGAGCCAGCATGCATTGAGCGGCTGTTCAGTGCTCTCTTGCTGGTACTGGTGTGCACATCGAATTAAAAGAGCCAGTATCTGAAGAGCTCCTAGAAATGCATCTAGGCATACCCAGTCAGATGCGTGATAGATCAACTAGATACATAACTAGTCAGCGCCTTCTTGCAACTCCAAGCAGGTGACTGCCATGTACAGGTGCTTATACAAGAGCAACGACCAATCGCGACCCTTTGGAGTCTCAGCTAGTGGGCCTAGAGCTGTATGTTCGCTACACATGTATGGATCAGCACCTACAAAAATCAGGTGCTGAGAAGCTGCATTTAGGCAACAGACGTACGCATCTGCACAGGCTTGCATGTGGCCCACGATGCAGGTGGTGGAGAGATTGGAGAGCGAAGCGGAGGCGCAGCGGCAAGCAGCACAGGAGGAGCACAGCAAGAGGGAAGCTAGCATGAAGGCAGAGCACAGCACAGCGCTCGCAGAGGCGTGTCAGAGCAAGGAGCGATACGCGGCCAGATACCGCGAAGCTGCGGCAGCACTCTCTGCTGCACAGCAGCGCACAGATGCCGCGGAGCAGCAGGTGCTGGAGCTGAGAAGGGAGGCTAGCAGCCGCAGCGCCACAGTGACGTGGCTAGAGTCTCAGGTCCAAGATGCCCGCGAGGTACGCTCGACTGGCAGTGCTTCTCCAGATTAGGTTCGGACCCCCCCTTTGTCCGTAAAACCCATGCTTTGTTTTGGTGTCTAGGCCTGCAAATCACCTGGTCTGGCGAAGCACTGTCGACTGGCCGTTGTACATCACACCCAGTGCCGTCGGGCCCTGGTAGGACGTGCTGCCTAAGCTGGAATATAGTTTCCGCCATGTACTAAGCATGGTAGTCTGCTGATGATGTATCTTGCATCGCTACCGTATCCGCACTGACCACGAAACTCCGAGAACTACTTGGGAATCCGTGATTCCATATCGCTCCTGAGACAAGCGTGCCTGGACCAGCACCTTGACTAAGAATGGTGTCACTTTCAGAGATCTGAGATACATTACTTCCATTATGACTCTGATGAGATAGTATTGCTAAGCCTCTAGAGTCCGTCGTGCATCGCCAGAATGTCGTTGGGCCTCAGATATTGCGTGCGGAATCCTGGAACCGTCTGATTGTTGCGCAAGGCTTTGACCACGCTGCGCATGGTCTTGGCACTCCTGTCCATGCTATTGTAGTTCAGGACTTCAATGACTCATGGTTCTGAACACCCAGTGTAAACCGTGCTTGCGAGCTTGTCAACGCCACCTCCTTTGGGCTGGCGTACTTCTGCTCTTTTTCTTGCGCGAGGCAAAGTTCCAGTGGTTGAGTTTGCCTGGCCGTGCCGAAATGCACTTAGCAGACGAGGCGCATGAGTGATTGTAGGAGTCTGACAGACGTGAGCGCAACGTGCGCAACATCATGGAGGAGAAGGAGAGTATGCAAGCAACGGCCCTCAAGCATGCACAGGCAGATCTGGAGGATCTGCGAGACAAGCTGCACTCCGCTCAGCAGCAGATCGATGCAATGCAAAAGCGCAAGACGGCTGAAATGGAGCAGGTAGAGCAGCGCGTCAAGGCAGCTATTCAACGAAAGGACGCCACGATTAGTGCACTCCGCGACCAGCTGTCCGAAGCATATCGGCAAATCCGCACGACGGAGGATGTTTTGACTATTGAAAGTGCTCGAATGCCTGGCGCATGATGCGCACGAGGCTTTTAATCAATGCGCATGTAAATTTCAACTCATTCTATCCAAGCACCTGACCACGTGCATGAACGGTGCCTGGCTCCATTCGTGAATGTTTTCGTGTTCACAAATGCAACATTGCATACCGTATCGCCGCTAACTATTCAATCACGCTAATATTCAATCTTTGTCTGAATCCCGCAAACCATTCAACTGTAGGTACAATATAGCAGGAATATTTATGATAGCCCCAAAAATTAGATAGTAAAAATCACATTGTTTTGACCAAAAAATTCTTGAGATTTGGGATGAAAATTTTTTAAACGGCCCTTTTTTTGCGATTTCGTTTGAACATTTAGCGGCACTACGGTATTGCATGCAGATTCGCCAAACAAGATTGACACAAGGCGTCGAGGATCCATCACTTCGGTTGTAAGCCAGCAAACGTTTTGTCCGTACAGATATGTTGCCTGGGACATAGTAACTTCAGTATCTCGAGATACGTATACACACAGACTATAGCGTCAGCTGTGATAAACAGGCTAAGCAGTAGCTCGAAATAAAAAACCTGAGGCAAGCCTCGCGAGTTCCGCTATAAGGGCGAGCATGCAATCCGAGCACGCATGCTAGAAGGGCAAGCAGGCGCATCACAGATGAGTCACGGGATCACAAATCGCAGACTATCTATAAACTAGTGTACACCGGTACAAGCACATTCCAAGCTCGGACATCCAGAAATTGGGACCCCATGCCCCTGCTTTCCCATGGAAGACTTGATTCGATGTCACCTCAGTACTAGCGTGGGCGGTGGCCTGCGCAATTGCTTTTGGTCGGCTACTGAAAGTGGGTATCGTTGCCATCGCCAACGTCATTGACGATGACGGGCGGGCTATGACAGAGCCCTCATCACTCGCCAACGGAGTGCAACGCCTAGCATGTACCATAAACCTCAGCATCGCGCTCACAGATTACAATATTAGGCAAACATGTCCATGTTTGCTGAACTGGTCTGCGCAATATTTCCTGTTCGCTCAGCTCCATTGGAAGTCAGCATAGGGATGCCACGTCTATCCTGCAGGCTTCGTTGAAACAATTCAATTGATTTCGTGCGTTTTGTCTTTCTGGTATCGTCTGCCTTATGACATGCTCTTGAGCGACTCTGTCGTGACTGATGGCAAGTTGCAGGTGTGAAACTGCAATCCTGTTGGCGGTTTCACGGTTTTGCGCAATGCTTGTCAGCCTTGAAAACGGTACACTCGCCCTGCCTCAAAGAATGTTATACAGGCTATTGCTTTATTAAGTGGCTGAGGCGATGTCCACAAGAAATGTGGCTGATTGCTTCAACGTTCCTGCTATCCCCTCGTCAGGGGCAGGAATAAGGAAACGAACTACCTATCGTAAAGCTTCAGTCGTGTCGTTCGTTCATACCGATCCTAAAGAAGAGATCACATAAGGTAGAAAAGATGGTTTGTTTCTACAAAAGTGTTCTGACTATTGACCACGTGCTTGGCATGGTTCTTGTTGTACGGCTGCACAGCGCTGTCATTCGCACACACTCCAATCATAACACATACTGTCGGCTAACATTTCCACATTTTCACAAAGCACTCCAATCTTTTCAATTCTCTCCATTAACAGGTCGACACTTCCAGGTGAATTTGCGGACTTTCTTGTGGATACCAGTTTGCAAAACAGATGTGATAGGCTGTCAGTTGGGCCACACTCGACGGTGAGGACGTGCGAAGTCAAGCGAACTCGCGGGTGCAAGGGAGAGCCTTACTATGCAGGCATTGTTGCATCTTGCGCACACCGGAACATGCATCAGCAATGAAGCATCGCTCTTACTATGGTGCAAGCAGCCTGTGCTGTGCTCTCATGCCTTGCAGCACGAGAATGCTTGCCATCCGGGATTATGCAGGAACGACGACATTCTCATAGTAACTTGCACGAACCGCATCAGACTGACTTGAGGCATGGGAAACTAGGTTCCCACTGGTATGTGCATGCCAGGCGCAGTTCCGATCTTGGTCAAAGGATGCCAGCGCCTGACCGAAGAGTGATACGTGCAGAATCAGGCAGCGTGACACCGGGTACTCAAACAACAGGGGAAATGCCTCAGTCACCGCTGAGGGTGACTTGCAGTACGGCTCTTACCATTCCAGCAGACATTGTTCATGTGCATTCGCGCCCCGGCACCCATCAGCCTCATTCGGGCAGAGAGAAAAGTACGAAAACTCATCATGATGAAGATGCGTCTGTTTGCACGCACTACGGCATCCAACGGACATTGGCATCTCCAATCCCACTTGTGAATCAGCTCTTCCAGGATGCCCAACATTCAATCCATCGAACGCTTAGGAGAAGCAGGGGCCATGCGGGCGTTACTGAAGCCGTGCCCAAAGCTTAATCTCGCCAACCACCAATCAATCTGATCACAACGGCTGCGTGGTCAATGTCAAGTTCCGTGCGCAAGAAGGGCATGCCCTACAACTTTTCATATTCTCGGGCACACTCGCAAGCTGCCACATTGTTCGCCCAAGAGAGTAGTGTACATTTTAGGGTCAACTACCCCCGCTTACACACAGGTGAGGCGGAGAGCAACAGCCAGGACGCCAGGAGTGCGCCTCAGCATGGGAAGCCTCTGCTGCGGCAAACAGCTGAGCTGCTCGCTCGCCTGGCCGAGTATTGCAGTGAAGAGGAACAAGCCCTTCTGTACGTGACATTGCAAGTGCTGAAGAAGGAGCAAGCTGGATTGAAAGAGGAGGTGTGTGCATGGACAGCAACATAAGAGGCCCGATCGATGCTTAGATAGATGATCAGCTGAACGTTGTTCTGCTATTCATTCACGTTGTTTGCAACAGCATGTCTTGATCATCCGCCATTCTCTTTGCATGATGTGCCTTTATGGCACTGTGGTGCTGAATGAGAATGTCGGATTACAGTGAGATTTAAGCAATGAGGCAAGCGAGATCACTTGTTGGGTCCAAAGCCGTGGGTGGTGGCTTTACCGTAGACAAGCACTTGCTTGGCAGCCGCATCGTTTCCAGTTTCCCGTCCAAGCACATGCCACCAGAAACGTTATCACACGTGTCAACACATGCCGTCAGTACACGCACAACATATTCCTGTGTCTTTTCTGGTAATCATGTAGCCTGGATTCGTCTGGAGGGGACCCCATCATGCTTTGCTCACCCTGGCAGCCCATTGCAAAGAAGAGCTGTACACCCTTGCCAGCTGTGCACATATTCGGTACTCAGTGCACATGTTACAGCGCACTGGCAGTGATCACACGCCGTAGATAGAAGTTGGAAAGGAGAAGAAAAGAGATACACCAGCCCAAAGATAGACAGAAGTAGGATACCAGCTGAAGTCACGAGTCAAAAGCCGTACATGCAACAACACTACACTTCTCTTGTTGTTCATTCCTCCGTGTTGTAGCTGTTGGGCATGCTCCGAGGTCATTGCGTTGCATGAACAGAGGCTGAGTCATTGTGCTGATTCAACGACACTACACGACTTTTCCTTGTGGTTCATTCCTCCGTGTTGTAGCTGTTGGGCATGCTCCGAGGTCATTGCGTTGCATGAACAGAGGCTGAGTCATTGTGCTGATTCAACGACACTACACGACTTTTCCTTGTGGTTCATTCCTCCGTGTTGTAGCTGTTGGGCATGCTCCGAGGTCATTGCGTTGCATGAACAGAGGCTGAGTCATTGTGCTGATTCAACGACACTACACGACTTTTCCTTGTGGTTCATTCCTCCGTGTTGTAGCTGTTGGGCATGCTCCGAGGTCATTGCGTTGCATGAACAGAGGCTGAGTCATTGTGCTGATTCAACGACACTATACGACTTTTCCTTGTGGTTCATTCCTCGTGTTGTAGCTGTTGGGCATGCTCGAGGTCATTTGGCTGCATGAACAGAGGCTGAGTCATTGTGCTGATTCAACGACACTACACGACTTTTCCTTGTGGTTCATTCCTCCGTGGTTGTAGCTGTTGGGCATGCTCCGAGGTCATTGCGTTGCATGAACAGAGGCTGAGTCATTGTGCTGATTCAACGACACTACACGACTTTTCCTTGTGGTTCATTCCTCCGTGTTGTAGCTGTTGGGCATGCTCCGAGGTCATTGCGTTGCATGAACAGAGGCTGAGTCATTGTGCTGATTCAACGACACTACACGACTTTTCCTTGTGGTTCATTCCTCCGTGTTGTAGCTGTTGGGCATGCTCCGAGGTCATTGCGTTGCATGAACAGAGGCTGAGTCATTGTGCTGATTCAACGACACTATACGACTTTTCCTTGTGGTTCATTCCTCCGTGTTGTAGCTGTTGGGCATGCTCCGAGGTCATTGCGTTGCATGAACAGAGGCTGAGTCATTGTGCTGATTCAACGACACTACACGACTTTTCCTTGTGGTTCATTCCTCCGTGTTGTAGCTGTTGGGCATGCTCCGAGGTCATTGCGTTGCATGAACAGAGGCTGAGTCATTGTGCTGATTCAACGACACTACACGACTTTTCCTTGTGGTTCATTCCTCCGTGTTGTAGCTGTTGGGCATGCTCCGAGGTCATTGCGTTGCATGAACAGAGGCTGAGTCATTGTGCTGATTCAACGACACTACACGACTTTTCCTTGTGGTTCATTCCTCCGTGTTGTAGCTGTTGGGCATGCTCCGAGGTCATTGCGTTGCATGAACAGAGGCTGAGTCATTGTGCTGATTCAACGACACTACACGACTTTTCCTTGTGGTTCATTCCTCCGTGTTGTAGCTGTTGGGCATGCTCCGAGGTCATTGCGTTGCATGAACAGAGGCTGAGTCATTGTGCTGATTCAACGACACTACACGACTGTTCCTTGTGGTTCATTCCTCCGTGTTGTAGCTGTTGGGCATGCTCCGAGGTCATTGCGTTGCATGAACAGAGGCTGAGTCATTGTGCTGATTCAACGACACTACACGACTTTTCCTTGTGGTTCATCCCTCCGTGTTGTAGCTGTTGGGCATGCTCCGAGGTCATTGCGTTGCATGAACAGAGGCTGAGTCATTGTGCTGATTCAACGACACTACACGACTTTTCCTTGTGGTTCATCCCTCCGTGTTGTAGCTGTTGGGCATGCTCCGAGGTCATTGCGTTGCATGAACAGAGGCTGATTCATCATGAGGAACAAGTGCTGGCGGTGTCTTGTGCAGGCTGCGACGTTAACTATCCTTAACTCCCTCCAGCAGAACACCGAAGGGCACTCCGCCGGTGTGAAGTATGTTTGTGGAGCACTCGGCCTGGACAATCCGACCTCCTACCAGATTGAACCCTTAATGAACCCACCATGTTCAAACACTCTGACCAACGTCCACTCCTACCTACACTCCAATGCGACCAGCTTGTCGCAATCCTGGGTGGCGGGAGAGACAGTGCCGCAGTCTTGGGTAGAGGAAGTAGTGTCAGTGCAATCGTCGCCGATCTCGAAGTTCCTCTCGATGATGCAAGCCATCGAGCAAGATCCCGAGCCAACTGATGCAAACGCCTCCGGCCTGCCCCGCTCGAACTTTTCGACGCATGTGAACGAAATCTTGCAGCAGGATAAGGGCGCGGCGAGCGATGACGATCGCGGGCCGGACCACCTCCGGTGCGAAGCGCACATCTCTTGTCTTCTCATCGCCGTGCACTGTGCAGTCTTACGTGAGGTTGTGGTGCTGCAACGCATGGTTGGTGTGCTTCTGGCCCCATCTGGTTGGGGTGGAATCGTGAGACACTTGTGAGAGGATACTGGTTCTGAAGACGAGAGCTCATGGACCGCGCAAGCATATCATATGAGCCAGGCATACGGAGGAATGTGTGATGCCCACATACACAGAACATGTTGAAGGGCTTGAGCAGAGAGGGGTGGTGGGGGTGAGTCATGGGAGCAGTACCATGCAGCAACCAGCGATGCCAGTGTGTTGTGGCACATGGTTCTTGTGCTCAAGACTGGCTCCCACCTTTACTCGTCGCGTGCTAACGCGATCTAACTGCCTGTGGTATATGTCCGCTGCAATGTGTCAGCGTTTTGCCTCGTGGAAGTTTCCATCGCGGTCCAAGGCATTGTATATGTTGACATCGATCATAAGGCATGAGAGAATGGCGTACAGTATCATGAAACCAGTGATTCCCGGGACGCACAATTTGCGGGCAAAGCTGTCTGGAAAGTCCTGAATTGCTGGGGCAACGGGGGTCAGCAGAGTCCCGTTTTGGGGCGACGTTGCGCTCAATTGATTGGCGCGCTTGCTCTGCAGGGCGCTCTTACCGATGTTGCGCCGACAAAGTGATCCAGTCAACGGCATATTGGCGTCCGTGTGTAGAAGGATGTCAAGAGAGAAGGACGCGGCAGCCAACAGCATATCCTCATCTCTCTACGAACCAGCTGACCTTGAAGTGCGATACAAGACTGTTTGAGTGATTGCTACAGCGACTATCGCCCGTGCTTCAAAGCATCTCTGATTGACATCCCGTTGTGACCCGTTCTGCGCTAACCTGTAGCAGTACTAGGCATCGATATGACTTAACGATGCACTTACATGGACATTTGCAACTCCAAATACAACTCTGGGGGTTCAGCTATCAGGAGTGTAGCTCGAGGCAAGCGTCGCCTGGACTAACCTCACTCCTCATAGCTTCCATGGCCGAGAAAATGCCGCATGCTCCCTGTAGTTGAGCGGTGGCCACGTGCTGATCAGCAGCTGTGGACGAGATCATCAGTTGGCTTTGTCTGTTGTCCAACGTGGCTGTGGTTATAGCGACGCTTAGAGACAAGCAGAAAGGAATCTGGGTTGCATCAGCTTGCATCAGCCTTGTGCATTTAAATGAACGCTTTTTCCAGGTGATCAACAGATCAGAAGAATTGATAGCTCTTGTTTGCTTGATCTTGAGGCTCCTGTTGATATCATGCAAGAGCCCAAGACAGCTTCAGCTTGGCCTAGGTGGAAGCAAGAAATGTTGTCAAACGCTGGCTGACTGAACTTGCTGTTGAATGCATTTCAACCCCATCTGCATAAGGCTGTATGAAATGTATCCATGTTGAGAGCTGACACCCCAGAAGATGCCATACTACAGCCAAAATTCTCAAATGGCACTTGGAGAGGCTAACGTGGTGTGGCAACAACAAGCCGCATCAAGACAATCATTGGGTTGTTTCCATTTAGTAACGGTGTCACAAGAGTGCAGGAAGGAATGTGGATACTTCTTGGAGAGAAGGAGGCTAAACTAGCACCTGAGGACATCAAGCGAGAGCAACCCTATGTGGAACTGCTCGAGAATATGGGAGGTTGGCTGGCGGGTCCCACCCATGAATTGCTGGAGACAGTATCTGCCGATTCACACCAAGACCTGCTGACACAGCCCTATATGTGTGAGGTACGACTCACCCTCGACGATGCCTCGTGTCTGTTCTCGGCTGTGGATGCACCTTACCCTGATTCAGTAAGCACAAACTGATCAGAGTCTTGAAGGTGTCCAAGTGAGCACTGGCACTCTGGAAGTATGTCTTGCAGCTGCACATTCTGCGGAGGGATGCAGGAAAGTGAAGACTTCCAGAATACTCTCATGCTTTCTGCTGAAAGCAAGATAGATGACCAATCATGTGCATTGTCAGAGGCATAAAAGACTGAGGTGCGAGGCACGTCAGCATTTGTCAGATCGGAGTCTATCGCCTTGTCTTGGCTCTGGGAATGGTCATGGTCAGAAAGTGAGCTACGCGTAGGGTCGAGCTACATCGATAGGACCTGCCTTGGCAGACACTAACGCAGCAGCTCATGCGGAGCAGTTGCTTTGGTTCTGTCTCTCCGCTAGCCTCTAGATGCATCAATCAGCTGGATACCATTTCAACTGGGTCGGAGCAGCTGGACCTTCCAAGAAGCAGGAGTTTGCTGCAAACTGATGAAGCCATCCTTGCATTCCCACGTTGAATGTGGAGCTGCCAATCTCCGCGTGGATGTGGCAGTGTTGCTAAGAATATCAATAGTGTAGTGGCTATCTACGTGACAAGCTCTTGTAATCAAAACAAGATTGTGGGTTCAGGACTGCCGCGGGTCTTCAGGCAATGACGACGAGGGAGAGTCATCGCTAGACAGCAGCAACCCTCAGACAAGCATCCAGCAGGCGTGGGCAGCAGAAGCGCTCTGCCGCCATGCGATCCCAACCGTGCTGCAGTCTGTGCGATCGTGGGAGACAATCAACCCGTTTAAAGTGGATGTCATGACAGCAGGCCACGCGCTCTCTGTCTTCGCATACGCTGCAGTCACCTCGAACCCTCGGCTGACCGAACTCAGCATCAGCGTGCAGCACTTTGCGCGGTTTTGCCTTGCGGTGGAGGCCAAGCACACCACGGCGCCGTACCACTGCACGCTGCATGTTGCACACGTGCTGATGAGCTTGCAGAACTGCCTGTGGGAGACCCTGCTCGGGGAGCACCTCGACGCGTGGGAGACGCTGACGCTGTACATTGCGACAATGTGTCACGATGTCGGCCATCGCGGAGCTAACGCCAATCTACAAGTGGTGCGGCCCTGCTCTTTGGATGTGGACAACGGCAAACTCGGAGTGTTGAAGTGCGAATTGGAATCGGCATGCTCCTGGTGCTTTTCAATGCGTTCTAGCAAGCACCGACAGATCATGTGGAATCAAGCTCGCCTTCAGCATACCTGTCTGTCCGCTGAATGCTCTTCAAAACATACACCAACAATGCACTTTTTGTTTTCAGTGCATATACTACATGTACTATATTCCCTTCTCTTTCAGGGCATTCCTATCACCTGAGGTCTTTGGTGTAAGGCCCTAGCAACGAAGCAGGGCGCAATGTTTGCAGACTGTGGGGAGCGTGGCTGCAGCTCTCTTCGGACAGGACTCACCTGTGGAACGGGTTCACTTCTCCATGGCCAACGTCCTCTTGCAGCAGCACGCGCCGATGTTCTTACCGTCTGCGTCCCGTGCCGACATCTTCAAGCTCCAGCAGAATGTCAGCAAGCTGCTCATCGGCACAGACATGGCGAAGCACGTTCATATTATGCAGGTGCGGAGAGCATGTTCGCCAGGCCCTGTCATTTTCGGTCCAGGTGCCAGAGTGTTGCTCGCTCATCACCTACCGCGACAGAATTGCAGTGTTGTAATAACCAGTCGCATGCGAGTAACGAGGTCTTTTGGTTCGTGTGGCTTGGTTCTGTCGGTTGCCTGACAATTATATACATTGCTATCCAGCGATGTCAGGGCACGCAGCGAAATCGGGGAATTCGCTTTGGAGGGATTATGTGCGTGCCCTTCAGAACCCTGTTGCACGTTCCTCGATCCTGGTTAGTGTTGCTCGCTCGTCACCTACCGCGACAGAATTGCAGTGTTGTAATAACCCTCAACTGCTGCCCCCTCCCCCCCCTAACCCCTAACCCCTACGGGGTTGGGGGCGGGGGAAGAGAGGCCCGAGGTAGGTATATGTTGACAGCTTTGAGCTGTCACCAGCCCCCTCCCTGCTCTGTCCGCAATCATACCACGAGAGCGAAGGCCCGTTTTTCCCATAACGAAGCCTTCTGCTAGTCGGCGGTTACCATCAATTTCTTATTTACAACGATTCCGCTCCACTTTGGCACTCCTTGCACTTTCTTGGGATTCGTGTTGTCTTACTGACTGGATGGCTTGGTCCACTAAGTGTGCTGCAGGTAGCCTGACTGCCTGCCTGACCTGACCAGAAGACCACGAGACCAAGACTCAAGACGGCTGACTACTCCTTCATTGCCCCCAGGAGCCGAATGCCTGAAGATCGTGGGTGACCTGATCCCCGGTACAGCGACCGCTGTTAGCCCCTCAGTTTACTTCTTCGCCAGTGGAACCATATCCTTTACCTGAGGAAAAAGGTGATTCTATCTCGAATGCCCCACTGTTTGCCTCGCAATCAGAGTATGCTTGTACCCGCAAGTTACTCTGGCTCCCACCGTAATTCTTCGTACGGTGTTCCGCCTTGGGCAGTTGCGTCTTTTTCAATTCGCGCTCGCTCGCAGCCCCTCAGTCCCTGCTTCCGCCCCTCCTTTGCCCCCAGTTGCCTTTCATGAGATAGAGAATTGGGTGATACCTTTCCAGCCCCCTTTTTTCCCGCATCCGTTCCACTGCCCCCAGGAGCCATAATCCTGAGTTTAGAGACAGGGTGATGCGCCCTGTCTCTAGTGTCCCTCAATTGCCCCTCATTCCCTACTTCCATTCCATTGCTGCCAAGAGCCCACTTTCTTGAGGCCTGCTCGGCTAAGAGCGTCCGCGCCGCGGCTACACGGGAGTGTCATAGAAACGTGCCAGTACTCCTTGCTGTGAACAGGAAACCCAATACTATGAATACAAATCAATTAAGGGGCGCCACCTCTAGCCCAACGTCCCAAGGAGGCCGGCGAATTACCGTCGCGAGCCGAATGTCGGGCCAGGCTTCCGACCAGCGGGTGAGCGCAGGGGATGCCGGATGTCGGGTTCCCACGCAAGCGAATCAAATTCTTGGTATTCCCGACAACAGCGCTCATCTGACTGCCCCCCCGATCCTGTCGGATCCCTCTCCAGTGCAAGAGGAGACGCAGACATGCACCATACCTCGCGCCCCGAGCTCCCTTACAACACACTCGGGTGACCACCAGGGAGAGACTCTCCCTAGCGACTTGGAACCAGTCCTTCCCAAACGAATTAGATTGGCTTTCTTTGGACCCTTGGACTGTGTTACCTCGCGCTCAGCTTTCCTAATGTCAGCCAATGCAGCAACGATGTCGGTTCTGAAAGGCTGTCACTACAGCCGTCAACGGAACAGTGCAAACGGCATCCCTTTCTTGGTGCTCAGTGTCCGCAAGGACGCGGATATCAAAAAGATCTAGTTGGCAGGTATGGTACCGTTCGTATTTGATCTCAACCAACACTTGAAGCATTCAAAGTGTAGAGTGGCTCTTTATGATCAATTCTCCTGGATGTTGTTCCCACCAAACGATGAGCGCAATATGACTTTGGTAGCGCCGGAAGGAAACCCCACGCTTGCAGTTCACAACAGGTTCTCTGTTTTGTGCGAAGCTGGGGCGGTTGGAATGAGTGAAGAGGCCACCGAGCCCCGCGTGGGCACAAGTGCCCACGCATCGGCAACAGTTGCAGCCACTGTTGCCAGGAAGGATAAAAGGAAGTTCAAAGCGGGTTGTTTGAACGTCAGAGGCCTGAAAATTGCAAGCCAAAGTGATAAGGTCTCTGACATTGGCGCAGTCCTGCGGGACAAAGGAGTCAACATCTGTGCAGTTCAGGAAACCTGGCTTGATCCCTCAATCGATGAAATAGTGCTGCCCGGTTATCAGTTTGTGGGATCAGCCGGGTATCCGACTAGCACACGCCTTGGCGGGGGCACTGGCTTCCTTATTGGTGATGACATGGTATCCGATGTTGATACACTGGTATGGCGAGGAAAGAAACTTACACAAGCAACCTGGATACGAGTGAAGGGTACCAACAGACGAAACCATTTGGTAATCGCCAGCGTCTATGTCCCTCCGGTCTCAGACACTCGAAGTTTGGCAGATGTGACAGCCGACTTTGAAAATCTGGCCATTGATATTGAGCATTGGAGCAAGAAGAGCAAGGTCTTAGTTTGTGGTGACCTTATCGCTCGTATCGGGAATAGCAGCGGCGAGACCGCGGCAGTTTACCCAAGAGTCCCCCGCTTTGGAGAGGACACCATCAATGCAGAAGGCAAGGCGTTGATACAGTTGTTGGCACAATGTGACCTGTTCTCCCTCGGAAACCGGTTCGGCCCGGAGACACAGTACACCTGCTTGAGGACCCAAGGGAATTCAGTGGTAGATTATCTACTAGGTCCTCGTGCCCTGCTGAAATGTGCCCGCTCAGTCACCCACCACCCCCTAGACGACGACACAGACCATGCGCTGTTGTGTGTCGATATCCCCACTAAGCTCGAGAAACGGCCTGTTAAGCCTAAGACCAATGTCCGATGGCGCCTCAACAAGTTTGAGGACCAAGCCGTGGCGAAAGCTTATCGTGATCTCATGTCCGAGGAGGTGGCGGCAGCCACCGGTAGCCTGGGTGAACTGAATGAGGAGAGTTCGCAAAGCGAAATCGATTTGATTGCAACTCAGATCACTGATATTATTGTCAGGGTAGCAAGCTCCACGATCGGGAAGAAATTAAGCAAGGGCAGGTGCACTGCCCCTTGGTGGACCGCTGAGTACAAAGAGATCAGAGTGAAGAGCCAGCAATCATACGAGCTAGCGATGCGCACTAAGGACCCACGAGACTGGGACGCTTTTGTGTCCCTAAGGAAGGTTAAGAATCTGCTGAAGCGAAATCTTAAAGCTCAGCAGACGGTTGCTGATCAGCTGGCCACGGTACAACTTTGGGACAAAAGTTATGGTTCTAAACGTGCGTGGCAATCAGCACAGCAGTTGAGAAACTCAAGAGCTGGTTTCGCTCGGAAAGCGTCGACGGCTTGTCAGGGGATCCAGGATTCGCAAGGAAACTTTGTGAATACCCCCCAGCAAATCGCCAGTGTCTTCAAGACACATTATGCAAAATTGGCAAGTCCATTGGGAGATCCCGATTTTCTTCAAGACCATCGGATTCTGATAGAAGCCGACTTTCAGAATTGGCAAGAAGAGGGCAAGGACGTGTTCCAGCCAGAGTTGGATGAGGAGTTTACGGAAGAGGAGATCAATGGTGCCATAGATCACCTTCCGCTACATAAATCGGCTGATAGCGATGATATTACAGGCGAACTGATCCGAAATGGTGGAGGAGAATTGAAAGCCCAGCTGTTGTCTCTGCTGAACCGGGTTGGCGAAATGAAAGTGTTCCCACGAAGTGGGGGACTGGGATTATAGTGAGTCTGTATAAAGCTGGAGATTCCACTGACCCAGGAAACTACCGGGGAATTACGCTCATCTCAATCATCCGCAAGTTGTTTAGCACCATGGTCCGGTTACGGCTTGAAAAAACGGTGGGACTTCATGAGTCCCAATGCGCTTTCCGGGAAGGACGTTCCTGCATCGACCACATCTTTACAATGGCTCAGATGGTGAATGAGTCAGGTGCAACAAAGCAGCCTTTATGCTTTTTTCCTGGACATAAAGAAAGCTTACGATGTGGTCTGGAGGGAAGGTCTTTTCTACAAACTGAAAGCTAAAGGAGTAAAAGGCAAGATGTGGCGGGTCTTGCTAGACTTGTTTTCAAAGTCACAATCCTCGGTCCGCATTGCTGGCGAGATGTCGGAGTCGTTCTCATTATGGTAGGCGTCGGCCAGGGTGGCCCCCTCTCCACCTTACTTTTCGACATCTATATCGACGATCTGCTGGAGTCGTTGCATACGGCAGGCGGTCCCAAAGGAATTTGCGTTGCACAAGGGGTCGAGGTCAGGGCCCTCACATACGCGGACGACCTTAATGGTCTGACACTGAACCCCCAGGACTTGCAGGTCAGTATCGACCATGTGGCTGAATGGTTGAAACGCTGGCGTATGCAAGCAAATAAGCTAAAAAGTGTGGTGATGGTCTTCCATCCCAAGGAAGGTGAATCAGCGAGCGTCCCAGCTGAGCAGCGATTGAACACCTGGACACTGGACGGACACGCTCTGTCGCAGGTGCAATCATATAAGTACTTGGGAGTTTGGTTCACAGAAAGCGGATCTTGGGATTTACATGCAAGCCAAGCACTGGGCAAAATGCGAGCTGCCTTGGGGTACTGGAGGCCACTGCTAGCTTGTCATCGTATCCCGATCAAAACCCGCGCAATGATGATCCAAACCTTCATCTATAGCTCAGTTCTGTTTGGTAGTGAGGTCTGGTCAACCTCACAAGTCAATAGACGCTGCTTTGACGTCGTCGCAAAGGAGGCGATGCGAGCAGTGATGGGATTGCAGTGTTCAGAAGTGGCCTCAGAAGTCTTGTTCACAGACTTGGGCCTACTGCCCCCCTCGCTTCTAATGGATGCCTCTAAACAATGCTATGACAAGCATCTGTCCACTTTACAGGGAACTCGATGGTGTAAACTGGCAAAAGCGAATGTTTCCCGGGGCACAGAGCAGTCGGACGCCCGAGGGTAGGGGCCAATTGGCAAGGAGAGGTGCAGAAATTCTCATCGGACATTTGCCACGACCTAAATATCTCTGACATCTTCATAGCCCCTATAAAACAGCAGGTCGCTAGGCGAATCTCCTCCAGATCTCAAGGGGGAGTGCGTGTAGTGAATGTGCCAGTGCTGGAAGCAGAGGCGTTGCCTACTAATGAGGTTGATAGGCAACACCTCCTTGACAATATCTGGAGTTGGTACTTAATTCAAGGGAAAGCCAGATATGTTGCATCGCCGCATTCTGCGGTGCCATGGAAGTGGGCGTGCATCGGTGAACAACCACGCAGGCTTGCACCATATCTGTCAAGTTTGTCCTCTGTTCGGGCTCGTACTATCATGAGCGCTAGGAGTGGTAAGCTGTTTGCCCTACGAAGCCGACTTCAAAATCAGACTTACGAGTTTGTGGATCCAGTACAGTATCACTGCAAGGACTGCGATGAGCATTTGGGGGATGCTCACACAGGCTGTGTTCACTGTACCGTGGATTGTCCCATCTTGTGGCCAAAAATAGACCAATTTCTTGAAACGGTTGGAGGTCTTGGATTACAAGGTGGGAATTTGGCAACTAAATTGGAATCTCTGTTGGGAGTTGATCTCCTGACGAAGATTTTGAGTGTGGGTTGCGACGATCTCCCAAAGGAATTGACAGGTCGTTTTTGGTCAGCCGTGGCTGACCTCCTTTCTTGCAGGGTACAGGACGAAGAGGATGAAGACATGTCAGGTCAGGTTATGGTAAGTCAGGCTGGTCCAGGTACGCTTGCCTCAGGTGATGGTAATGATAACTTTGATTCCCAAGTAGTTCTTGGAGTTGCCAATGTCCATGTGGATGCGGTAGTGTTGTAAAAAGATACATCATCATCATGCCCGTCAATACATGATTTTCCGGGACAAAATTGGGGGTCGAAACCCACTCCGCCGAAGCACTGCATTTTGAGATGTCGGTACATGGAAGAACTCCAACCCGTAGGGAGCACAGCCTGAGTAGATCAATTGCTGTGATCACCGCGAGAGTAGACAAGGTTTCCTTGGAAAGGCACTAATGTCTATCGCTGGAGATAACAACAATCTCCAAACACAAGAGGGGCTTCTTGTGAGCAGGAGTTTCAAAGCATGAGTGAACAGCTGGGAGATGGGCTGGTGGAGCAGCTGCTGATCGAAAGCAAGGACCTGATGAGGACATCGCACCAGGCAAGAGCATCACAGCGCTCATGCATAGAGGTACGCTCCAGCTGTTGCCTGCGGATGCTGTGTGTACAAGATTGCAAGACTGCATGTGCTGTATGCACTCCGATCTTGCGTGTGGCTGGGGTACAGGTGCATTCTGCATGCCACAACGATGTCAGTTATTCTTTACCACACTTCTTCATCCCCACGGCCATCCGCCCAAACCTGCACGCGGAATGCCTCGATGTCATGTCAGCACTCACTGCTAGCAGAGTTAGCAGAGAATTCTTTGGCTGACAGATCGGCTAGGCGCAGTGCAGCTGAGCTAGCCGCAGACCTGGCTGTATTACTAGCAATCTAGGAACGCCCAGTTGCTCGTGGCTACAGTGTTTTGTGTGGGGTGTGACTGGATCAACCAGTGTCAAGTGTGACTTTTCTGCATTGCTGTACCGTGGCATGTGTGATGATGATGTGTCGCTCACCACACCCATTCCACATGGACATCGGCAAATCCAAGGGCACATTGGTAACAAATGTTGCCATTATCAGCACCCAAGACGATGCAAGTGCTGGTTGAGGCAACCATGTCCTAAATTGTGCAAGGAGGGAAGATTCTACTCATGAATCTTTGGAGCAAGTGTGACCTTGGGTGCTCAGAATGCAAGACTCATCTTGCTTGGGTGTGCTAGTCTGGAAAGGTTTTCTTGTCCACGTTCTCTGATTGATAAAGCGTGATGTGATGTAATTCATGATGTGATAGCTTGGCTAGGAAGTGGCCTTCGGAAGAATGAGGCGTTCTTTGCGAAACTACCGCATCCACATTCATGGCCAAAACAAAAAAAAGGATCGGTGTGTGTCAGCTTGTGGCTCCAATTCAATGAAGCATGCATCACACATCATTATGGACATTATGAATAAACTGCGATGTCACTCGGGTGCTGTAACAGGCCAGTGATATCGTGCTGACGAGCGATTTTTTCCAATACGGCTTGAGCCCCTTAGGCAAAGGAAAAACCACGGTATCCTGGTGTAACTTGCACCTAATGCCCACCCCTTCACCTTGAGTCCGCGCATGCCTGGTACCAGTAATGTTTGCTTTGTATTGTATAGTTGTGTATGTGATCCAACAAGTGGGCAGCCAACCACGCAATTGCACAGCCCTATTTCACACGCTTCTTGTACGCAGACCCCTTCCGATTACAGTGCGTTATCAAACAACTCGGAGCTGTCGCTAGCCTCCATATCTCAGCAGATGTATGTTCTGTCCTCCATTCCTGTATTGTCTCTTCCAAGTACTTGTTGTCGCATTGGCTCATCCCATGTGGCTTGTCCTAGTAATTACACTGGCAATCACACAGAGCAAACCAAACAATACTGCTGCTATACGTAGTTTGCTTCACAATATAGTTGTCAAATAGATGAATGAAAATGAATACACCTGCCATCAGGCTTGCTGAAAAGCGCTGCCTTAGTCTGTACCGACACACCCATAACATGACATTGCGGACTGCAGCCCCCAACACAGTTGCATGATGATGATGTCTCTTACCGCATCCACATGGACATTGGCAACTCCAAGCACTGCTTGGGAATCCGTGCCACCGTTACCATCACCTGAGGCAAGCGTACCTGGACCAGCCTAATTTACCAACCCTGACCTGACACGTCCTCCTCTTCTTTGTCGTGTACCCTGCAAGAAAGGAGGTCAGCCACAGCTGACCAAAAACGGCCCGTCAATGCATGAACCTGAATAACCTCATCTGACTTCGCGATAAGATTTGGAAGTGTTCGTTTTTCTTTGTTTATTATTAGAACATGTTTCCACACATTCAGATCGTCTGTCACAACTTTGTGAAAATGGCACAAGGAGCTGTGCAGGTCCTGCTTAGCAGCACAGACGGGACCGCGAGTAAAGTCGCTCCCAAACAGATTCAACACATTCCTGGGGTCCTTCAAGGGCAGCAGGGCGACGACGCTCAACTCACACGCCCGAACCCTGAACGGCAGGCTACTAGGAAACGAGCCTTGCCACGACGACTGCGGCTGGATGGTCAGCGCGACAGAGAACTCCTCGCCGCCCATATACCCTCCCGGTGCCATGTACACAAGCGAGAGCTTCACCTCTTCCTCAAGCTTCCGCCAGGGAAGGAACCTAATAGGAGCAAGCAGGTTGGAGACTTGCAACGAGCTGGATGGTCTCGACAGCTCTACTGAGTGTGTAGAGCTCCCATCGCTGGCATCATCGCTACCAGCAACGTCTTCCATCACACATGCAGTCACCCCGGTGAACTCCGAGTGTGCAGCAGCAAACACCTCGGTGCGTGCAGCAATTTGCCAGACCCTGTAATTTATGGCCGAGATGCCTGAAAATGCATGAATTTTGGGGACACAAATGGGGTTGAACTGCATCCTGGTGCAAAACAGCAGTGAATCACTGCGTGTGTCGTCTCCTCTGCAAGCGCTTTCACCTTGCAGGGGTCTGTCTTGACTGTGTCATAAGTTCCATACCTGCCAATTCAGCAGTGCCCCAACTACCCAGGTACTTGATTTGCATCGTGATTGCCATCATCGCCATTGCTGTCTCGTGCACAGCAGTGCCTGGTGCTTGCCGATTCAGACTTCGCATACCCTGTGGTAGTGTTGTGAAAAGATGCATCATACCCTGTGGCAATTAGGGAGCAGTACTGTAGGAGGTGGGTATGAATGGATGTGAATTCGCCCCCCTTTACAATGGTACGAAGACTATCCTTTGTCTGCCATATTCATGCTCGGGGCAACAGCCGACGAACTTGCTTGCTAGGTACACAAATATATTCCAACGTTGCTCGTTGCATATTGTCTGGCTGCTTGTTCGATGTGTCCAAGTTGCACTTGGAGTTACCGAGGTTTATGTGGATGGGTAGTATCGGAAAGCATATCTCGAGCTAACATACAACATACTTCATGATATATTATCACTTGCAGGATGCCACGGAGCAGCAGCAGGCGGCAATTGCGGTGGCTGTTCCACAACGGACAGGAAGCCGTCTCAAGCCAGCACCGATAGATATGGTCTGGCAGTCCAGTCGCTTTCGTAGCTGTGCCGACGCTGCCCAAAGCAGTGAAAAAATGCAGTCGGGCTCACCGGGTGCCTCCACCTCTGCGATATACAGCTTTATGACGGCAGCAAGAGCAAGCAACAGTGACGTGGAAAGGGCACCGTCACGGGGTGTGCAGGCGATGCGATCGGATGACTGGGGGGGCCAACACAAGCTGAGCCGCGGCAGGGACACAAGCAAGCTGGGTTCGGAAAGTTTAAACCTTCTCAACCAGCCCCTGTCAAGCTGCAGTGACGATGCCATGCTTGCACAGCTACACAGAATGTACATGCGCGTCCTCATGGGGCGCACTTGCACCGAGCAGCGGTTCAATATCATGCAGGTGCGCAGCATCTATTCATTGCATTGTCAGATTGGATTTTGGCCTTCATACGTGTCCTCAGAATCCCTTCATTACTGGGCATCTGCGCTTGCAAATTACACGGTCTGGCAAATCGCTGCATCTAGTTTGCAACAAACAAGTGGAACTGCGTTATATGGTTTGCCCAAGGCCCGCGATGTGCAAGCACGCCCGCTCTGAGATCTCACTGACTCGTAGACTGAGAGAGTGCAAACCACTGCTGTTGTGCTCAAATTGTCTTTCAATGCATGAGAGCCCTCACTGATGCTGCCAAACGAATCAACCTGCCTGTAAACATATCAGCAAGCACAGGCTTACCCGCATTTCCATTTCATCATGTGCTCTGCGATTAAGATGAAGTAGTTCAAACCAGCTGCTGATTGCAAATTCTGATTGTGTTCTTGATTTGTTGGGGATACTGATAATATGTTGCATCACACATGTTAATCTGCATTAAATGTTTTCAGCTTTGTCTGCAAGACAGGGGACGTACCTGGCAATGACTGTGTCATTGCATTATGCTAACAACCACCGAACTCCTGAGCTGGCGATGTCTAGATCAGTGAGGGACAGTGAGGGGTGAACAAAATGCAAGAAAAGGATGAATGCTACACAATTCATCATTTTCATGGGGTTTGGGTGGCTTCACCAAAAGACAGCGAAGCCTAGTGTTTGCCGGCCGGTTGAACCAGACAAGATGCGTGAAGCGTCGAGACTGGCGACTGCTGATGAGCATTTTAAAGGCAAAACAGCCCTGTTTTTAGCAGGCAAGCGATGCTCTCGGGCTACAAAACTCTGTGACTCAGACCAAGTAGGATAGCGTACGTCACTGCTTGCGCACAGCTGACACACAACTACGATCATATTCCACATAATCGTGCACCACACGAAAAGCTGCACAAAGCTGATTGCTTTGACTACCTTGTCCTTAGCACAAGCCTGGAAGCCATGGCGCTCAGCACAGTGCTTTTCCAGAATGGGTTTTGACCTACAGTTCTGTCCGCAACCCCCAGGCATCAGGAGCCACAAATGAGGCAATGTGGCGAAAAGAATAGATCAGCAGAGCGTTTCAAGTGGCTCTGGAGCTGTATACAACCTGGACCATCTGATGTCTTCACTCGGTTGCTACAAACCGAGTGTGTGATTGCGTGTTTGCGTTGTAGTTCTTCCTCAAGTGCGCGGACATCGGACATTGCGCGTCGCCATTAGCGATGCACAAGGCGTGGCTGAAGCGCCTGGACGAGGAGCTCTTCCGGCAAGGAGACATGATGAGGACACTACCTGACGTGAGCGTACCCGCGTTCATGGACAGAGCTGCGCATGCTGCTCTGTCATCGTCGCAGGTAATGCTCATTGCGTGTTGGCCAGAGTGGGACCCAGCCTCTCTTGCTGCTCCCCTTGTGTAATAAGTCCCTCTGCCAGAGGCTTTGGGGACGCTCCTTGTGATGATATTATATCTTCATACAACACCGCCGCATCCACATGGACGTTGGCAACTCCAAGTGCTGCTTGGGAATCATGTCAAATCCTTGTCGAAGTCAAAACTGGACACGGCGGCGGGGTGCAGAGCCACTGCAAAGCTCATTCATGCGTGCCATGCAAACATCGTCGTGGAAGCCATCAAGTAAGTTGCGAATTTGTTGACCAGCATCTACAATCTATTGGTACCGGATAACCAGGGCCATGGTGACTCCCAGTAGTTCTTGGAGTTGCCTATGTCCATGTGGATGCGGTAGGGTTGTAAAAAGATACATCATCATTACATCACATAGATAATGGCAAGAAATAGATACATCATCATTACATCACATAGATAATGGCAAGAAATAGACAACAAGAAACAACGACATGCGAAGCGATACAGCTCATTGAACGTCGGTGGTCGGGACAGGCAAGCCTGTCATCTACATCATCATTACATCGCACAGAGAAAGAGCAAGAGGTACGGCTTAGGCCGAAAACAACCACATCAACACATTCGAAACAATACAGCTGTCATCTACATCATTACATCGCACAGAGAAAGAGCAAGAGCTACGGCTTAGGCCGAAAACAAC
Organism: Nuphar pumila; assembly: GCF_984573655.1. NCBI lineage: Eukaryota > Viridiplantae > Streptophyta > Magnoliopsida > Nymphaeales > Nymphaeaceae > Nuphar > Nuphar pumila. Next base: position 57,570 of record NW_028323175.1, on the reverse strand, counting down.
CAAATCAACACATTCGAAACAATACAGCTCATTGAACGTCGGCGGTCGGGACAGGCAAGCCTGTCATGAACGCGCGGCCGCTCGCACGAGCCAGAACTTGAAGAGAGCGCCGATACATCACACCATTGCCCCTACAAAGGCCGATGTTGAGTTCACGAAGCGCGTTTGTGAATACAGCTGTCATCTCTACATCGCACAGAGAAAGAGCAAGAGCTACGGGTTAGGCCGAAAACAACTACATCAACACATTCGAAACAAATACAGCTCATTGAACGTCGGCGGTCGGGACAGGCAAACCTGTCATGAACGCGCGGCCGCTCGCACGAGCCAGAACTTGAAGAGAGCGCCGATACATCACACCATTGCCCCTACAAAGGCCGATGCTGAGTTCACGAAGCGCGTTTGTGACAAAGCTGTCATCTACATCATCATCATCATCATCATGGTGGTGGCACTTGATGTGATCATTACGATGGCCTATGCCATGATTGCACAGCTGCCTTTTGAGGGAAAGATGGGGATCCAGAATCCGATGCAGAATCTGCTGCTTTGACGTCTGAATCGTGACTCCATGTCAAGGCCGAAGATTGACTTGCAGGCGCCGTTTTACGATACGATCGTCTTGCCGATGTACGAAGCCTTCGAGGCCCTCTTCCCTGGCTCCTCCTACCTCTTCAACGGCGCCGAAGCAAACTTCCAATATTGGCAAGAAGTGGCCAACAGCCGGCGGTCCACGCAACAACGCGTCACACCCGGAATGAGCTCGACCAATAGCTGATCAATTGTTGCAATGGAGAGCAACAAACGCTTCTAGACTCACCTTGACAGCCAAGACCTCCACCTCAGACTCTTCCAGATCAGTGCTTCGCCAGAATGGGTTTCGACCCCCATTTCCGTCCCCAAAAATCATGAGTTTTCAGGCAGCTGGACCCAAAGAATGACAGGGTCTGACGAAGCACTGCTCCAGGTTATCATTGGAGTGCCAACCATGTTGCGGAAGCGGTACCGTGACAGGCTACACCATGCTGAGCACGCTGTGTGCGCCAAGCATCCTGGTCGTCCATGCCCTGCAAGATGCCAGGTGCAGTGAACGCAGACTCACGCTTCTTACAGAGGCACTGGCTCAGGTCATGACTGCCGATGTGGTTTCCACAGGCAAAGCTAATTTGTGGCCAGCAGCAGTGCATTGCCCAATGGTCGCCATTTGTTGGGACCACACATCAGCTCAACAAGATATACCGTCGCCAAGGACTGACAGTCATTGCTATGCAAGCGTCAAGCTTTGGTCCCTCTGTTTGCCTAAAGGGTTATAGGCGAGTTCTGCATGGGTCGTACCCCTGACTTGTCGGTCTGGTGAAAGCCAACACCTATGGAGATCATGTACTCTTAGACCTGGCAACCCCATCAAACAAGGTCATTGCCAACGACCACCTATGGAGGTCATGTACTCCAACCCATCAAGCATTATCATTGCCGCCGACCACCGATGGAGGTGATGTACTCTTGGAACTGGCAACCCCATCAAACATTGTCATTGCCGATGTTGCCCCCAAAGTGGAAGGTCAAGCTCAGTGTTTGACAGAATAGGGATCGACCCCCATTTCTGTCCCCAGTCTTCATGTATTTTCGGGCGTCTGGACCCTTCTGTGGTTCTGCCTGGCAAAACACTGGTCAAGCTGTCAGGAGCTGCAGGTGCTAGAGAGCGGTTTGTTGCTCGTCTTTGTGAAGGTGCTTCCCTCATATCTTGCGTTTGTGCTGAGACATGCTCTGTCACCTCAAGTCCTATAGAGCTTGAGCAAAGTCACTGGGTTTCTCAAAAGCTTCAATGGACATTGCACGCTGCCTTTTGTGAGTTGGGATGTGGAGCGTGGGCAGAGGTGGATCGCACATGCAATGTCAGATAGTTCATCCTTTAGAACTCAGGATGGTCTCATTTCATGGTTTTTTTCGTGTGCGGTATTTAGTCACTACTTCGATGTCCTTATACATGCATTTGCAGACTGTTCTAGGATTTGGCCGATTTCTCAGAAGTACGAGGAGCTCTATTATTCTGGTACAGGTGGTTCAGTATTTACTTGTGTGCATTTCACATGCAAGTTCACAACATGGTGTCATCGAGGAATCCCATTATGAATGTCAACACAAAGAAGGCATGATGGTGGGCATTGATTGAGAAGTGTGGCTGTCTGTATCATGCCAACCCACTTTGACCAAACAAAAACAAGGGGTTATGAGCCTGTTGTGTCTCACAAACACTCGTGGGATCAATTGTCATAAACACTGCAGTATGATGATTGAAGGGCCGTTTGCCAAGTGGAGGCTACAGAGCCAGTGCTAGACCAACATTTCCATTTTTGTGCAATTCAGGTTGTGGGACAATGCCTTGTAAGATGCGGCATCCACAGCAGGATGTGCTAGATGGGAATCGCAGTTTTCAGGAGTGAACACTTTTGTGGAGTGATATTGGTTGGTAGTACCTATTAGGTTTCAAGCATCCTTGCACCGTGGAAAGCACCACATGTTATTTGTGTTGCTGAACAGCATTGGGGGCTGAGCAACATTGGTCAAAGCTCACACTGGAACACATGCAGATGAAGCCTGCCTAATAGGCATAATGTGGCAGATATATGTCCAACTTTTTGGGTGGTTCCACTGAAATGCTTCTCAATGTCTTAGAAAGACGTCGTTCAGGATTTAAGGCAATGCTTCCTGCAGCTTGTGGTTCAGGAATGACATCAATCTGAATGCTTGTCCTCACAGCCTGTGACGTAAGCCTGGTTCGATGGTGCCGGACGTCCAATACGTGGACCGGCTGTTGCTGAAAGGCGCCGGATGGCTGTACTTGCCAGCATGCATCCTGTATCCTAAGATGCCTTCAACCTTGAGCACGCAAGCGCTGCTGCTGTTCCTTCCCTGCCTCGCAAACTGTTCGCTTCCGCAGTCTGCTCACAACATCCGCTCCCATCACGAGATATGCACCAGAACGCTCAATGGGCAGGCGGGAAGCTGCATGCGTCGCCAACTGACGAACTTACAAAGGCTTTGCACGGCTAGCGCAGCCGCCTGTCAGCCGAAGGGCCCGCTCTGCGCATCCTATCTCGAGACATATTGGAACTATCACAGTGTCACTGGTGATATCAGTAACACTGTCGAACGTTTCGCCATCTTCCTCACAAACCCAAAACACAAAATGAGAACTATCATGACTGAGGACTTTGTTCTTCAGTATTCTGGATGGCTTATGTCACGTGTCCACATTTGTCAACAAAACTAGCATATGAGTGCGCACGAGCGTTCGCCATGTTGTGCGTCTGGGCACACAATATCTTGCCACACGTGCATACTCAAATGTAAACACTGACGCAAATCTACCTAGGACAAGAAATGTGTAGAATCAACCAGTAGTCAGGACTTGTCTTCCAATGGTGGTGATGATGGAGGAGGCCATCAAGCCGCAGACCACAAGGAAACTGTATACGCTCGTAGCAGAGTTCTTACAGTTTCACGACTTCCCGATGACGCTCGAGGCATGACCTTTCGAACAACTGTGGTCGCTGATTCATCCAGAACCGATGGGTCTGCCCAATGCAAATGCGTAGAGCATCCTACCAGCAATTTGCAATTACCCTATGGGGGAAATGGGGGGTCTACCCTTAGCATAATGCTACGATACGCTTTGCGCATATTCTAACACAGTATTATAACACAACGTGTAATCTCGTGCCCATTTGCCACTCTTGTCCCAAGTCATTCTCTCGGAAGGTGCAGACGGCCCCACTAGTCCTGACAATATCCCGTCAAATCCAAGTTCTCTGTGCAGGCATTCGAAGCGGAACGAATTTCTAAAAGGAAAACCTTAACAGACTCTGTCACCACGCTGCCACTCACAGGAAAGGCAAGAAGCTCCATCATTGACAGCATGGTATGACACGTATCCTGAAAACTGAGTTGCAGCCTCATATACTTTAAGGCTTCCTGTACGTCTGCCAAATGGACAGTAGCGCAATGAACAGATATGATTGCTGTGGTATTTACAGGCAGCATGGATGCGATGAAATCAGAGATTTCTGAGAACAAATGCTATGAGGAGATAGCCCTGCAACCCATCTGATTCCATGATTGTTGGTCCAAACTGCCACTGGGTTATAACACAACCTCCACCCTTCTTTCGTGAGTATGATCTTTCCCGCAGATGGTGCGCTTCGATAGTGGTTCCAAGGAGGAGTTCTTTGCAATGTGGCAAAGATACGTGCCTGCTTCTTTTCAGCAGTACGATCCATGGACAAGGAAGGTACGGCTCTAGTACCCTGGTGGCATCCCTATTGCATCGTTGCCTTGACAGGCAAGTGTCCATGAGATAATCTCGTAATTAAAGGGCCAACATTTGTACATCGTCATCTGCAGCTGATACCATCTACGTCCCGTGTACTGTTGTGGGCACCAAGGCTGTTACACTGAAGCGTTGATGCCACATAAATCAAGGCATCGGAACTGACCATTCTCGAGAGAGCAATTGCCTTCGAGATTGCCACCGTCCATGAGGATTTTGGTATGAACGGTTGTCTCACACATGCTTACATGGTCATCGCCACAGGGAATTGCACCAAGATTCCGTATTTCAGGTGCACATCAAACGGTGTCAGCGGCCATGTCACCTATGCCCATTCAACTTAAACTCCACCACCAAACTCCAAGTTTCTGCCAGTGCCTGTTGCTCGACCTGCTTTCGTGCACAGCCAGCTTTGATGGTGTAGACATCAGCATCTCCAAGAGCACTCGTGGCGCTGCTCCACCCTTGTGAGACAAAGAATGCCCGATGCCGTGAGGCATTGGATGATGAGCACCATGTGTTGCTCAATGTCTCTCTCCCGTACATCTAACAAAGTCATGTCTTGCCCAGACAGTCTCTTTTCTTAAAATATCATCTTACATCTTATTGTCTTGTACCTTACTCTGATCATATGACCAGAATAAGATAGAATAGAACGTTTTATTCGTCCCATGCGTTCACTCACCTGTCAGCGGTGCAGCTGGAGTTTGGTCTACACGTGCACTTTGCCATCTGGCCAGTGCTGCACGAGAAGGGCAAGATGGTGGACCGCCTGGACCTATCGAAGCGCTTGAAGGCCTTCAAGCACTACCTGGAGACGAAAGGCGCAGGGCTGGCTCGCCAAGGCGAGTTCCTGTCGTACTATGCGCTGCCCTACGTCCCCGAGCCAGAGGCGCACCCCTCCTTTGCCCACCTCTTTGCCCCAGAGTGCATCATCGAGCAACGCCTGCAGCTTGAGACGTTCCTGCGGTCCGTTCCCGGCGAGGTCTGCACTCCGCAGCTCTACACGCTGTACGAAGCCGCGCGGCAGCATGCCCCGCTCCCACCCACCCCCCTGCACCATACAAGTGCGGAAGCAGCCCTCGACGGGACGCGAAACTTGGAGTCATACATCGACGAAGCGCTGGGCCCTGCAGATTCCGGCGTCCCGGCAGCTGCACTGCCCCCCTGGCCTGAGCCTCTTGCTGGGCTGTCTACTGTGGATGAGGCCTCGAATGAAAGTGATTCTGAGGAGACGGAGCCTTCGGTGGTGGTATCTGGCAGCCCTCAGGGTCAGGCGGAGGCCGTAGACCCTGCTGCTCCGCCCTCGAGCGCGCTGGGAGTGCTGCCACAAGGTTCCGATGGGGATGGCTCCATTCCTGAACCGCTGAGCTCGCCTGGTGGTGGGCCGCCTCTCCTTCCTTCTGAGGAGCCAGCTATTGGGTGGGTTCCTGACTAGGCAGGCTGCGTACAGGATGTTTGATGTTGCTGTTCCTGGCAGGCCTGCCGACGTGGGGTAACATCACACATTCAATCATTCATCAATCATTCAAACAAACTGCAGGTCTACCAGGAACAAGGCCGCTGCCCATGGTCTGCACATTTCAACAAGCCTTTCTCAACGGAAACTCCCTCAACAGTCTGCTCTGTGCCCATGTCTGCACATCTAATCATCAATCTAATCGCACGCCTGAAGGTAGCAGGAACAACCGCCTAACGCCGCTGCTCATGCTCTACTCATTGCCCATGTCTGCACATAGAATCGTATCTACAAGTTACATGCGTTGCATAGGGCGTCGATGGGCAGTCGCCTGCGTTCAGCAAACAGCCTCGTCAGGCTGGGTATCGTTGCAGCACGGAAAAGAATTGCGTACTCTGTCTATCAGACAAGTTGACACCTGACAATGGTTGTGCTGACGGACCAATTTGATATGACGCATGCTCTGCTTGTGCGATCGACAGTGGAGAAGGGCACACAGCTGGCAGTGACCGTGTGTGAACCAATATGCTGGAGAACATTGAATGAACCACTGCATCTCGGACTGAGCATATCGGGGCTAGGCAGAGCCTGGTGCTCATGCCCGCAAGTGTCAAAACGCAGATTGGTTATTATAAACAGGGGTTTGATACAGATCTCCGACATACCTTGGTAAGTTCGAAGCTGTCATGCTTAGGAGGGGTTTACTGGCTTTCCGTGAATTGGAGGGGGATAAAGATCGCTGGGCCGAGTGTTCTGTGTTGGTATGCAGCTGAATCATGTTGAGCGTGCAGACGGCAAGCAAGCACCAGAAGTGCAGCACCTGGCCTATTAAGCGGCGGACTGCGTGCCTCCGCCACGCTGCAGCTATCCAGCAAAATCCACAGCATCGAGGGCAGCGGAAACAACGGTGCAAGTAGCATCGAGCAATCGCGCAGGGGCACACCAAAGGGACCGAATGCCGGCCCGGATGCCTCCGTTGGGGTCCGTGCCCCTCGCACTGGGGCCGCCAAGCGCAGCCTTGTCCAGCAAGCACTGCTGCCAGCTCTCGATATCCCTGCCATCAAGCACGATCTGTCCTCAGACGACCCCGACCTCGTTGCTCGACTGTTGCAGGTCATTCTCTCTCCGCTCATGTCTGATTTGCCATCATGCCAGCCAGCTTGATAGAACATTCCACTTGCTGTCTGCATGCTCACTTTATTGTCTGTCAGGTCAAGTTACCCCCCACATCTTGTGGGCCAAACCTTTTGGCTCACAAGGGACAGTTCCCAATTCCGTTCGCATACAACTTCTTTGCCTATCTTTTCAAACCCGTGGACCGGTTGGCAAGCAACCTGATGCACGGACTTGTTATTGCCACATTCCTTTCTACTCGGCCATGCTTGTGACTGTCCGCGTGGTCAAAGCAGCCTGTTAGGTCATGGGGAAGAGGTTGCTGATATTGCTGCTGCATGTCTGGGCGACAATTTCCACAGCATCAGCCTGATTTGACATGACCAAGAGCCAGAGCTGAACGCCTTGATATTGAGCGATGTTTGCGATTGCTGGGATCTGGGCCTGAGGAAAGCTGAACAACCTGTCAACACCTGTAACCGATTAAGTGCAGGAGAGTTCTGAATGGTAATGTATTGTTATACAACACTACCGCACGCAAGTGCACATTGGCAGCTCCAAGCACTACTTGGGGAATCAGTGCTATCATGACCACCACCTGAGGGAAAAAGGCAAGCTTACCTGGATCAGCCTTACCATACATGCCTTGTAGATACCCGGGACTCTCATATCCATGACCAGGACTCTTATACAGATGATTGTATCATCCCCAATCACATATGTACGCTGTGCTTCGCCAGAAATGGGTTCGACCCCCACTTCTGTCCCAGTGTGTCATGTATTCTCGGGTATCTGGAACCAAAAACCAGAGGGGTTGGCAAAGCATTGTATGTACGCTGCAAATTGCCCTGCAGGCAGTCAGGTGGAGGCTGACGCGGTCGCCCGCTGGTTGGGACCGACGCAGAGTGCTGGCATCGCTGATGCAAGGAGACATGCTCTGCTGCTCAAAGCCTTTGCCAGGCGGCAGCTGCATCAGCGCCGCGTGCCTGAAGCTGAACAGCATCACTGTCAACGTCGAGCTCGCCCGCCTGCTCAATGCAATCGCCTCTGACTCCGAGGGTCGATCGTACTTGCTGCAGCGCGGCAGTGCGGCGCTGTCTGTCCTCCACCAGATTCTGTCCACCAGCGAGAAATCCAAGGTCTTGAAGAAAGCAGGTGATGCTCTATCCTTGCCCAGGGTACCGACCCATTCACCTCGGCACAAGGAACTCCGGTTGTGCTATTTATATGTCTGGTGCTTCGAGTGAGTGGACGTCACAATATATAACACCTACCCTTAACCTATGCAAGAGTGTTGGTTTTGTGTTACGGCCTGTGCTGTTTTGATTCTGTCTCTGGTTGATCGAGATGTAACACCATGAGGCAAAGAGAATGCACAAATATTCTGCAGTGATTGATTCATGGTGGTTACTATTGTGACGTCCGCACACTCATGACCTACATTGCACAAGTCAACCATCCGTCATGTATGCTTGCATTTTGGCGAGACCACCAGCAATCACTGTCAAATTTGTGTGAAGGCGACAACACGCGTGACCTCGTGGAGCATCAACAAACTCTGGCGGCACTTCAAAAGCTGAGCTTGCGGCGGGCCGCCCAGACATTTCTGATCAAGCACGGCATGGTGGCTTGGCTCACCGACTTCATGGCAGATCCAGGTATGTGACCCCCAGAAATAAACGTTTCTTGGGTATCCATCGACCCCCTCAGAGGCGCAGCATGTGGTCTCTGTCGAAGTACAGCTTTATCATGTGCTCGGTTGCCAAGCATTGTACTGTCTCTTTCCCACGTTGTGAGCTATCCTCGCCCATTACAACGCCGGCCACCAGGCTACCATATTTGTTCGTTTATTGTCTAAAATGAATGGGAGGTGCAATGCAGATACCTTGTCTGAGTACGCACTGGAATATGGCATGGCACTTTTCATGAATCTCTGCCTTAGAACGCAAGGCCGCATTGCCTGTGAGGCCGTGGACGTTCTCGGGCTGTTGGACCTGATCATCCAGGCCCCAAATCCGCAGGTGAGAGCTCAATTTACAACGAAGGCTTCCACTTTGCTCACGGAAGTTCTTGCTTGCCCTCAATATTGCACCCTGCTTTGCACTTGCACTTGAGGCAACTGGGACCTCCGTGATGTCAGCAACGACTCTTCACGAGCATTAACTTTCTTGCAACCCTGACCTCTTCTGTACCCCCAGCACTTGCTTCGGGCATGAGGCCGAAACCTTCAGCACGTCCCTGTCGGCACAGCCGGAGACATGCCGTGAGTCCCAATTCACTTACTGTACCCGTGGCGCACGCGTGATAGCGTCGGCACCATTGGCGGAAACGCACTCTCCCGCCGTCATTGCTGCGCTCCGTGAGAAACACCCATTCGCTGAACCGCCGGTCCTCGTGGAGGACGCCACAATGCCCTTGCGTATAGACGCTGAGTTGCTCGAGCGCGCACTCAAACGCCTTGAAGCCAAACTCGGCTCAGCAGGCGGGCCCATTGGCATGACGTGCGAGCACGTCTTGGCGGCCACCAAAGCCTCGTCCGCAGCCTTCAATGCCACTCTGGCCTTCGTCAACCTCATGCTCACGGGCACGCTGCCGCGGCACTCGTCGCTGCTGGACTCCTCCCTCGAGGGCCTGCAAAAGCCAGATGGGGGCGCGCGACCCATAGCAATAGGAGAGGTTCTGTACCGCCTCACCGGCCTATGCGCAATGACAGCCTGTGAGAAGCTTGGGCGCTCGCTCGCGCCCCTGCAGCTCGCGGTGGGCGTCTCAGGCGGGGTGGAAGCGCTTGTGCATGCGGTCCGCTCGGCGCTGGCTGATGAATCCGATGCCGCGCTTCTGACCGTTGACATGGCCAATGCCTTCAACACGGTCGACTGATCTGCGCTGTTTGCGGCAGTGCAGAAATACGTGCCTGCGCTGCTGCCGTATGTGCAATGGTCGTACGGTGCGCCCACCGACTTGCACGTCATCGGCGCTCCAGCCGGCACGGCCCCTGATCCAGTCGCGCACAGGGTTGCGCCAGGGCGACACCCTTGCCATGCTGCTCTTCGACCTGGTGCTGCAGCCCATCTTGGAACGCACTCGGGCAACCGCGCCTGCGGTTGCCGTGCTGGCGATTGTGGATGACGTCAACCTGGTTGGCAAGGTCGACGCCCTCCGTGCGGCGTTCCACGCGCTCACTGGGGAGAGCGGCGCGCCCAGCGTTGGCCTCCGCGTCCAGCCCCGCAAGTGCGCGCTCACCGAGGGGCCTTCCATGGCGGTTGCGGGTCTGGCCGCTGCCCTGGGCATCCAGCACTGCCCCGGCGGCATCACGGTGTGTGGCACGCCCATTGGCTCGGACGCGTACGTTGCTGCCGCTTTGTCCGACCGCGCGGACGGCATCATCGAGCAAGTGGACAAGCTCATGGCGCTGCCCGTCAGCCATCAGGCGCAATTCGCCCTGCTCCGGTCCTCTCTGTCCATGCGCATGGCGCACCTGCTGCGCACGGTCGCATGGGACCACCTCCAGCCCAGTGTCGTGCGCATCGAGGATGCCATCATGGTAGCCGCCAAGACGCTCTTCCAGGTGCCTGAGGTCGGTGCAGCGTCTACACGTGCCGTGCAACAACTCCGACTCCCTCTCCGGCATGGGGGCTTTGGCCTACGCGACGCAACGTCCCTCGTCGCGGCCGCCGCGCTTGTGGCGGGAGCCTCCAAGGCGCAAAAGGCCATGTCGAATGGTCTTGACATATGCCAGCCCTTCTCGGGCGCGCTGCGGCCGGCGTTGCTGTCGGCCTGGCAACGCGTCTTCGACGACGCTGCCGGCGAGTGCGAGTGGGAAGAGAGCGCCCGGGACCTGCCGGCGGAGTTCGTGCTTGAGGACCTGCCCCACGTCCAGCGGGCCGTGTCGAGGCTCGTGGGCGATCGTGCGGGCGCGGCCATGCTCGACGCCTGTGACACCGACACCGTAGAGGGCCAGCGAGACTCGGCGCGCCTTCGCAGTGCCTCAACTGGCCCGTCGTCAGGCTGGCTTACTGCACTGCCCATGTGGTCGGCTCTGCGTCTCACTAATGCAGAGTTTCGCATGGCAGCCCGGCATCGGCTTGGCTTGGGGGTGCCGTCGCTGATTGACATCCCTCCGTGCACCTGCTCCGCTGGCGATTCGACAACGCCGGACCACGCTCTCTCGTGCAAACATAACGCTGGCAAGGCAATTGTGCGCCATGATTCCTGGGCTTCTGCCTGGCGCCATGCCATCCGCCGCGCTGGTTGCGCGTCGAGCGCGGAGCCGCTCTACAGCAGCCTTGCAGCCCCGGGGGCGCAAGGGGCTGCCAGTCAACGTCGGGGTGACATCTTCGTGGTTTGGCCTGACGGTGGCGTCCGCATCCTGGACTGCGTCGTCACGCACCCCGCGGCTGCGTCGTACATGCGAGACGCTGCGGAGGCTGGAGGGTCTGCGGCTGCGAAGGCTGAGGCGCGGAAGCGGGAGGACTTCGAAGCGGTTGGCGAGGGCTCCGCGTTCGGCTTTGTGCCGCTTGCTGTGGAGTCGTACGGCCGCATGGGTGTCGCGGCGTCGCCGTTCCTATCAGAGCTTGGCGATTTGGTAGCGGCGGCGGGTCGGGTGTCTAAAGCCGCTTTTGTCCGGACCGTGCGTCGGGAGCTCAGCTGCGCCCTTTGCAAGGGCAATGCGCGCATGTACTACAACTCTCTCTCGCGCATTGCTGTGCATGTTGGACACAACTTCCAGCCAGGATGTGATAAGCCGGCAGAGGGCCCGGTTGAGGTCTGACTTGCTTCGTTGTTTGTTTGTGTGGCTGTGTGCTTTGTCTTCCTTTTTTCTTTTCTTTTGTTCGTCTTTCGGTAGCCTTTCCTAAATTTGCCGGCCCTGTCGCTTGTAATACTGTAATGTAACTGCGCTAGCAACACCAGATGCATCTCATAAACCAGTGCCTCTCCTGATGGCGACGTATCTTTTTACATACTACCGCATCCACATGGAAATTGGCAACTCCAAGAACCACGTATCGTGCCTACTCAAACTCTTCTAGCCACTCCTCCTAGTGTACAATCCCGGTACGTGCTTCCTGCTGCACTTTTGCTTGCTGATTCAACCTTCTATATATGCGCTTGTCACGAATGCTAATCACCACCAGACACATGCACGTGCTGCGTCGCCCAACCGGACGTGCCTCTCCGCATATGGTAGAAGCTGCCATCAGGGAGCTGACCTTTGGCATACAGGTACGGACATATGTACATGGAACGCTGTATTCCATCCTGGCCAGGCAGAAGATACAGGAGCAGGCCAAGGCGTGTGCCCTCGAAGACATGCTGCTTGCGGTGTCAGAGACCTCCGAGCCCACATTCCAGCGGCAGATAGAATACATACTCAAGCGGCTGGAGAAGGGGGAGTCTCTTGATGACCCCAATGATGATGCTGTCTCCGATGATGGTGAGATAGATGGCACTGATTTCGAGGACGATATTGAGTACGACGAAGATGTCGAAGATGACGAGCTGGACAGCACTGCAGGTAAGTTGCTATGCATGCCTCATCACAGGCCCCATCGGTCGTTATTGGAGATTAGTGGTCTGAGATTTGGCCTTGGGAGTCTGGAAAGTTCCTGGATTCCCTGATTATAACCGCATTTCCTGGGAAACTGCTCCTTTCCCTGATGGGCGTGTTAGTTCCATCAGTGGGACGACTAGCTCAATGCCTGAGTTCTTGGGTGTGTGAATTGCAGCGAGCATGAATTTTCATACTGAGAATTTGGGCACCAACCTGTAAAAGATGGCGCTACTCTCGGCAGTCACCAGTTGAGATACTGCGGAATGTGTGTTGTTGTCAGTAAGCAATTGAACCACTTTCTAATGAGCAATTGTAGTATGTCGTGTGATAGAGTGTGTAGATGATGTATCTGCTTAGATGGTGGGTGCACAGGTTGCTTCGAGAACAGCCAGGGCAGATGAGATTGCTCTTGCGGTTTAACCCAATGAATTGTATGGAAAGACTACAACATTATGGATAACGCTGTTTGACAGATTTTGCCTGCTATTTGCAGAGATGTTGCGAGGCGAGGAGCTGTTATGTCCAAGGTACCTGGCAGCTGTGCACGAAACCATCCATGAAGCAGAGAGGTTGAGAACAAGCACCACCTTGCGTTCTGAACATTCACAGTCTAACATGCGAACCCAGATCTTGCCCTCCACCTCCATTCCCATTGCCCCTTTGCAGAGACCTGTGACACCTTCCAGTACACCTTCCCGCTTTGCCTCAGGAAGTAGACCGCCAAGTGCTGAATGTTTCAGGATGAGTACAGGTTATAGTATGTGTGGCAAGGCGGAGAAACCTGCATCACACATGAACTATCAAGCATCTATTCCGCCTGGTAATATCATTCACAAGTCTCACGAATATGTCCAGGCGTTTGCTGCATCCAAAGAATTACCGCGCACTCCAAAAGGAATGTATTTGTGAATGTGTGAATATGAAATGACATTGTAAGCCAGTGTAAGAGTAGTGTCGGGAGGGGTTAGAAGGGTTGTGGGAGGGTGAGAGTGTTTGTGGGAGGATGTTAGATTACTGTTGGGATCAGAGAGTTGGACTTGGGTGTTGTTGTACATGAAAGGGTACAGTCTTGAAGTGGTATGTGCTTACTCTCAACGTTTCAGCTCACAATTGTTAATATTATGTTCACTTATTTTACTGGCATTTAGAAAGGGATGAATGTATGTTCTTATGTGTCGCTGTTATTTGTACATGTGTCTTGCTTTGTCACTTACTGTGTATGAGTGTGTAATTGTCCAAGAGCTGTTATTACAAGTTTGATGGTAATTATGCATTGATTGCATGTTTTGTGTAGAGTATATGTGCAGACAACATATAACAAGTTTGTATGGACAAGATATGTGTACATGTGAGAACAAGGTGGCATTACCATTGTTTCCAATATGATCAGCAGCTTTTTTTACATACTTGTACATTCGTACCAGATTAGTCGCAATGGCCTATTTAACAGTACACAACTCATAGACAAGTTTCACAACATACCCCTTCCTCGTCCGACATATTCATTATTTGAATGGGTATTTGCCTACTAGGCACAAAAACAGTGAAGAAGGTGCCACACTTTTTTCTATATCCATACCCATGTACTTATACCAATCCTGGTGTCAACATCATGGCCTTAACATGTCACAGTCAGTATGTTGCCTTTCATGCCACTTGACAGTTGTCATCTATACGACGACAGCAGTTCGACGCCGGGGGCGCATTCTCAGCCACATCCGCCTGAAGAAGTGAGTCACCCGGCTGATGGGTCCACGACGATGACCATGACCGGTCGAAATGGTAGCTGTCACCATTTCGCTGTATTATAAAGATGTGGATCTTGAAATTGTTCTGCAAACAAAATGTATAACGTCAGTATCCTTCAGCTACATGTCACCAGTTTTGTTATCTGTGGAAGCGTCTGAACTTGCTCATCCAACTTGCTCATCCAACTTGGCATATGCCAATCAAATGGCAAAATAGCTTCCTTCATCCTTCTGTAAAATGATGCAACTAAACGCAGCGCATCAGACTGTGGTGACACGACACAACCTTCCATTGAAGACAGTGGACACATGCATCAATACCACTTGCACAGCACAAAACTTCAACAATTGGTGGATTGCATCACGAGCATGAGCTTAGCTGACCCAGGACAACTTAGAAATCTCTAGCATCCTCCTCATAAAATGTAATCGGATGTAAACCACAGATCATTACGAACTTGAGCGAAGGACATCAAGGTGCATTGTGCCACAGACATTCAACTTTGGATACTGGAGAAAGGGCACTATCACTCCAGGAAAAGCGATTTTTCGTGCGACCAACCTACCCCAGCAGCACGACTCTGCTCCGATAATCTCAGTAATAAATTCTCCAAATTTACTGGCACGCATTGAACGACCGGACTTCTTGGTGAATTATCGCCTCGTACCTTGTTTGCTGTAAGCGGCGACTCGATGAAGGGGCAATTTAAGCAGTGTTTTTGGGTGGTAACAAAAAAACGTTTCTCGTTGAGTGTTGAAGCTGGGCTTATATAGGTACGCAGGAGCGAGCGTGGCCCATCATGCTGGCACAATGCACCCTAACGTTTGTTTCTTGACATCTCCGTTGACGTAAATGAATAAGGTTGGTCACTCGAGCTTTCCGACACGTGCAACTTCTTGAGGGGTTCTCAAAAATAGTCATCTGCGCACGTCGGCAAATGAATGCCGTTGCGTGCCAGTGAAGATGACAAGCATGATGAGAAACTGTGTACACTTTGGCTCGTCGCATGTGGCGGTACCGCTATCAGGCTGACCTGTCTACCGCGCTGGCTGTCCTGTCGTCTCGAGAACACAAGGAAGTATCTGACGGAACTGATAAGAAATTGAATCGTCTTGCTTGACATACAGGGTGCGCCGTTGAGTAGTGTTCAGTGTTCGGAGGTATTGTCTTGACATGGAGAGGGTCGAGTATTCGACATGGCTGGTGTCAGCAGAGCATTCAGGGCATGGACAGACATGGCTACCCTAGCCGCGACATATTTGCCATGTCAACAGACTGGTGTTATGCAACCCCTGGGCCACGGGATGCATGGCACCAGGTCAGAGTCGCGGGCCAAAGCTGAGGGGGAGACATCAGCCAGGATAGGGCAAACAGCGTTTTGTCGCGCCCACCCACTAGACACTCTGGTATGCATCGGCAGAAATAATTTCCCAGAAGGAGAAGCTGCAAACCCAGGCAAACCCAGGCAAACCCTTTGGTGCTTGTGTCCAGTGTGCGGCATGGTGTTGGCCATCAGTATTGAAGCACGGTGGCCGTGGTTCTCAGGGGGGGGCAACAGGAATGTTGCCCTCCTTAAAAATACGGAGGTTAGAGTGGGAATCTCTTCACGGGCTCTTCACGCTCTGAAAAGGCGTTGGTGGAGGGGCGTAAGGAGTGGGAACTTGCAGCATGTTGAATTGAATAGTTGTGGACTGTGAAACAGTGGTTGATTTTTGTCACATTTCCATTAATTTGCAGCAATGCAGTGCTCCCTGGACCCAACAGCGTAAATTTTAAACCAGCGAGACCTCCAAATGGCACCATCGCTGAATACGGTCTTTGGGGTAATTGCTACTGCCTAAGAGTCCACTTTCTCAAGAACCATATCATTGGTTGGAGAAGATCAATGCATACAAAGTCTGCTGATAACTATCGTGCCCCACTTCCTTTTCTTTGTGGTTGACCTTGCCGACGTCCTCATGAGATGATCATCTCTTTTTTAAGACGCTGCAGCTGCATTGCCGATTGCTCAAAGGACTGGTCTCCCGCTTTGCAGCCTTGGCTGGAGAGCAGGCTATACTGCATATGACAAGAAAGGCGTCCTGCAAGTCTCCCTCGCGCCAGCAGTCAGCACGCTATCTTAATCATCTGTTCATTAAGGAAAGGGGAAGTTTACCTGGCCATGGTCCCAGCGATGCCCGCCTTTCAGAATCATTTTTACAAGCATCGCTTTGGAATGCGCTATCCAAGCACTACTTCGGCACAGGCGAGCATTAGCTTGAAGCGCCCACATTCCCGCTTGCCCGCGCGTACGCTGTTCCCAGATGACTGCACGACGATGAGTGTCTTGAGCTGAGATGTCGCGCACAGGCATGTTGCGCGACATCTCTGCAAACAATGAGAAATGAGCAATGCGGCGTTGACAATGGATGGGACAGCCATGAGTGGCTGTCCCGCCAGTTGTCAGCGCTCATCCTTTCGATTACCGGTTCTGGTGGCAGGAAGTGTCTGGCACACATTGAGCATCGCTCATCTCAATGTTACCAAGCGACTCCTCGAGTGATTGAACATTGCCCATCATGCTTGAGCGCTTGCTCAAGTCGTTCAGCCGGCGGCAGGCCAGCAGCATTTGCACATGCACTTGCAAGCGTCGTGGGCTGAGCACACAGCTTCACTACAAGGTGCTAGAATGAATGAGATTTGTGCAGTTTCGAAGTAGCCCCATGACGTGGGACTGCCTGTCTGCAGCTTATCAGAGATGGGATCGACATCCTGTACCCTTAGCGGTATCTTTTTGAGCTGCTCAGCATCGCCTATCTCTTGAGTTAGTGTGGTCCCAGGCCCACCGCAGGCCTCAATGGTGTCCGTTGATTCGTCCCCTTTTATTCAGCAATTGTAAGAGCAAGTAGATGCGCAGCATCGCCTCCGTTGGCGCCAGCTCCAAGTGAGCTTAGACGCACAGAGGGCAGCCATGTAGGGGGATTGAAGTTATTGGAACGCTGCAGAATGGCGTATTCCGCCTGTTTTGTTCAGCAATTGACCGGTGAGAATTCACCAAGGACAGCGCACAATTCGTGGGGTGGTTGGGCCGTCGAGACAGAGCATGGTGTTCACTGCTCAGCCCATCAACAGCGCGAGATACAGCTGGAATGCATGACTTTGCCGAATTCGAGTTAGTCTGAACTGATGCTTGGCATCTGCACGCCGCATGCCTGCGATGAGAACTGCTCGACCGACTGCATTGCAATGGATACATGTCCTCGAAGATTGAGTGCATGTGATGTTTTCACATGCGTTGAATGACATTACGTACTTACATTAGGTAGCAGCACAATGAACCACACAGGGAAGGGAGAAACGGCTGTTACAATCGACTTGGCATTCCATGCACACAGTCGATCATCATAAGTTTGTCCATCTATGCACACAGCAATATACATCACCGTCAACCGTCACTGTCAACTGTGAATGAGTCAGCCTGAACAGTAAGGCAGATCTAGTCGACACAACATCAACATGTCGTCAACATGCACTCAATGACCGCCGCCTCCAACCGTTGCGGTGGGGATGCGAGGTACGCAGCGCGGTAGACGCCCGTCTTGTGGGCGAAGTTTTAGTGCGTGAAATTCTTGGATCTTGGGTTAGTAGTGCATTACTTAGGTTCTGGGGGACTTGCAATGCTTCGTAAGGCTCTCGAGAAACTTCAAAGGGTGTTGTTGGGTATCAAATTATGCCAAATCCATTGTTGTACTTGACTGGCATGTAGCTGCAATGCTTGCACACACGCTTTGTTGGAGTATGCCGACGTGTAGGGACTCGATCATGGAAGTACTGGCACATGGGCCGGCGTCGAAACGGAGGGGTGTGACATCAACGGTGAGCCGCACCATCATACAGTGTGTCATTATGATATGATTCATATTAGTAATGTATGCCTGGAGTCTCAAAATGGTTGCATGAAATGAACTGGTTATGTTCTAACATTCTGTGTCCCAGGCATCCTAGCCTTTGACATCCTGACTGCTGGGGAACGCGGGACGGCGTCGGGGAGTTGCACCTTTTTGTGAGATGTTGACAGGCAAATGCGCCGTCTTTGTTGTCTGATGCCGAGTAGTTTGTCAGTATCACACATCGACGGTATGTCCGATGTAGTATAGCCCTTACTTTACTACATTCTGAACCCATGTATGATCCAGAAGTAGTTGAATATATTGGCATTCGTTTCCCTCCTTCTGCCTTGGGTTCATTTATGAGTATTATAAGCTCTTGAGTTTCGTGCACTGCTCTGTATGCTGCTGCCTGTATCGTCCGTCAACGTTGCATGTGGTTGTCCAGCTCAGGGATCTGAGCAACTGCTGGGGTTGTGCGGCTTACGGGGAGGTATCGCTCGGTATATCTCTCACACACACATGGCTTTGTTTGGGGTGAAATGTTGAACGGAAAGGAATACGTTCACTAAACACGTTTCGGTTGAGACGGTTGTTTTTAACATTTCAAGTGGCATTTGTATAAGATACAACGATGCAAGCCTGTGAAATCTCGTTGCGGTGATGTAGACATTCCGATTTGCACATTCGCTGGCCAGCAGTATGCCATCACTCCCTCACGATGGTGACATGAGAACGCCAATCAAGCCGTAACGTGTTGAGGTTCTGGGTCTGACAGTCTGTCGATTGTGCTGCAGCCAGTCATCGTAAAATCAAAATCGCTAACACTGGTTATGGTGCGTGGCAGGAGCGTCGATATGAAGATGCAACGGAACGCTTTTAGAGCCGGACTTCCTCGCACATTTGGAACTTACACTTCTTCACTGCGTGGGAGCTGGGGCTGTCTCATCATCTTTATCCACATTCTTCTCGAATTCTGCCGTACCTCCATGCCCCTGTAGCTTCCGCAGATGATGTAACATCATGGGCACCAGACCATCACGTCTCGACGTTGATCTTTGAATGTATTGATACTTCAACATCAACACTGTGGTAGCGAATGGACGTCAAGGAAACAATGAGACAAGCTCCGTCAAGATTTCGTTGTTTGTGCACACTATCTCGAGACAACTCGGGAGCTGGAGGGACTACTAATTCGGTTTGCCTACAGCTCTTCTAGATATTCAGGCACCTGCCAAGAACATGCCATCGGTTGGACATTCACAACTGATATTGCGTTTGCAGTTGATCAAATCACTTGGGTTTCCCTTTACCACCTCGATTGCATGACATTCTACACTATTTGCGCGAGAGACGCATTGCCATCCTTGCCCATTGTCCGACATTGCGTGGCAACGTCACTTTCAACGTTTTGTTGCAGTGCCGCTTCTCTAACACTTACGATGGCGTAAGCTGATTGCCGGGAAGTGCCGTGCATCTCGCTGCTGGCGAGGTCTGGCGCTTCAACATCGCTTTAGTGATGGAAAAGATCAAGCCACCGCGACCACATCACGTTGATTTTGTAGGGGCTGCATCTGTTTGCGACGGACTTACCCTTGGGAAGGATGCGCGAAGGCTCGTGGACACTGTCGCTGGGGTCTTCAGAGCTTTCAATCGGCAGGGGTGGTTTGAGGAGACGCGAAGACAGTCGGTCAGAAGCAGCAGCACTCGGAGGCCGATCAACAAGCAGTGGCGCAGAGTACCGATTCCGGTCATCGCTTTTTGCCTTACGGCGCTTATCTTCTTGGTGCCTCTCGTTTGCTATTTGTTAGTGTTGGCGCTTTCATCCGACCCACTGAACCCACCTTCCAAACCGTTCCAGGTCCTGCCATTTCGACTCTCTTCTTCCATCAACAAGGTAAGGGAAGAACCTCGGACCCCATTTCGCCCTCAGCTTATCCCACGGCGCATACATCAAACTTTCAAGTCCGCTGGCTTGTTGCCTGAGAGGGCAGAGCAGCTCAGGAAGACTTGGAGGGACAAGAACCCAGGTTGGAAGCTTCAGTTATGGGACGACGAAGAGTGCAAAGCGTTTGTGCGCAAGGAGTTCCCACAGTACTACAAGGCGTACATTGGTTTGCCAAAGGACGTGGAGCGGGCTGATTTTTTTCGCTATTTGGTAGTGTATAGGCTCGGCGGGGTATATGCGGACATTGACACTGAATGCAAGGTGGGATTGGACAACGTTATACGTCAATCCGACACTTTAGTTGTAGGATGGGAGGCAGAAGTGCCTGACAGCGATGCAGCCCTTCGTCGCCATTTTTCCAGGGTTCGCCAGGTGCGCATCAGTCATACGCATGACGCAGGTGCCGACGGCTTGTCGACTGATGCATTCCCTTGTGATGCAATCGCTTGGGACTGCGAATGTTGCTGTTCTCATCGCAGAGTATGTTTTCCTCGGAGTTGTATATTTCGAGGCATAGCCATTCATGAGACATGACGTCGGGCAAGCGATTCAAAAGCGGGCCCACATCATTGTCGGGTGGACGCTTGCTTCTTGTTTACATATTTAACATTACAGTTGCCAATTACAATTTGGGTGTTGACTTTTCTTTCAACAAAGCCTGGCCCAAGTCCTGGGTGAGCCAATGTGAGCTACTGCTCAAGAACACAGACAAAACCGAGCTGAGCTGTTCACTAATCTAACGTTTGGCGTTCTGCTCGGCACTTGTACCAGTTTGAAATGCGGTGCTGGTCAGTGCAGCAAGAATGGTGGCCTGTCATGCCAGGCATGAGGTCTGGACAGGGTCTGGCGAAATGCATACAGCACATGTCTCTCAAGCATGCATGTATTTGACAGGAAGGCTCCTCTGTTCTCAAAAAACAATGGGAAAAACTGAAATGGATGTTGTGGGGTACAGGTTCAGCAGTGGATGTTTGCGGGAGTCCCGGAGCACCCAGCATTGCGAGCTGTGTGCGAACACATTAACACAAATTACAATAAGGAGTACAGCAGATTCACAAACATGGATACCCTGGACCGCACCGGGCCAGGAGCTTGGACAGATGCTGTCCTGAAGAGTGCCCTCGAGCACGCTTCGACACAGGCACGTTCCATCTCCTTGCGATGACCATCTTGTGCCGTTGGACCGCTCCACGACTTGCACGGATGGTCGTCTCGGGGCTTTCTGAAGCCCCTCGATTTGCAGTCATAGTCAGCACAGTTGGGGCCAGAAATTGCATGCATGCGCTGTTGAATAAAGCATCGTCAGGCAACGTTATCAGGCTTATGCTGGATCAGATCGTAGATGTTCTGTGAGCCAACAGCATGATTCATTGGATGCTGCAGGAGCAGTGCCTTGCATGGATGCAACCATCAACTTGCATGGCAGGCTGTCCTTGTTGCTCCTGCTACCGTAGCACTATCTGCACGTGCAAATCAAGTCACTCCTTGTTTGCGGGCATTCATGTATTGGTACTTCAATACGGTACACCATCATCTCACTAGCTGCGATACAGAGTGTGCATATCATGTAGTGATGCTGTAACATGGTACACCATCATCTCACCAGCTGCGATACAGCGTGTGCGTTGCAGCTGAAAAGATGCAATCAGATATGACGGTTGAGGGATGTCTTGCAGCAGGTGGACGACCCAGGGCGTGTCCGCATCCTGCCACAGCTGGCTACAGGGGTGCACCCCAAGAAGGGCCCAGCAGGCATCGACCCCTCCACAAAGGGCATCGTCGTGCAGCACCATTTCCTTGGAAGCTGGAAGAAGAAGGGCGGCTGGCGCAGGAGCGGGATCGTCGAAACAGCGAAGAAGCTTCTCGGGCTGCTGCCTGCAGAGCCCGTAAAGCAGATGACGGTCAAAGACAACCATGTGCAGCACTATCCCGTCTCGATCAGCCACTCGATAAGCTCCCCCGCGTTTTCGGTGCTGGTGGACCTTGTAGGGCATGGCGACTTCCAGTCCCGCGAGGAAGTGGGGGCGGTGCTCACAAAGTACGGCAACTGGCAGGCCGGGTCAGATCCGACCATGGAACCTTCCGCAGTGTCGGCCGTCGTGGGGTCGCTCGGTACCGTCTCGACACGCTCCGTGCTTGTCGACATCGGCGCTGGCATCGGCTACTTCTCCCTGTACGCTGCGTCACGGGGGCACCGCGTGATTGCGACCGAGCTCGCGCCGCGGTCCTTGGCTGCATTCGCAGCGTCTGTAGAGTACAACGGCTTCGGCAACCTCGTTCAGGTGCTGAACGTGTCCGTCGGGACATCCAGCGGCCCGATCTGCACACACCCAATAGCCCCAGACGCATCTCTCGGGTCCTGGCGAATGGAGGAAGTTGCTCGTGGTTACGCGCATCCCGCGTTGCACCGCAGCACGGACAGCAGCGCCTGCTCGTTCATCGCTCAGCGGAAGCTCTTCACCGACATCGTTCCGCCTGACACCAACGTGCGCGCCGTCCGTATCAGCGCCGGCGCTTGGACCAGCGACGTACTGGAGAGCGCGCTGTTGTTCTTCGCGCTGCACCCGCCCAACATCGTCCTGCTTGAGATGGACATGGCTGAGATGGCACGCGCCGGTCACACCAACATGGTCGACCTGTTGCACCGGATGCACGAACTCGGGTACACCGACATGAGCCACGCTGGTGGGGTCTGCGCAGAGCGCTGGGAGGCCCTCACACATGAGGTCCGCAAGGGCAAGATGTCCCCTGTGCAGCCCCTCTGGTGCAACCTGACCTCCGATAACTTTGCCATGGTCACTGCGCGCAACCACAAGCTGGGCGCCTCGCCCGCGACTCAGCTATCCAACTACGACGAGCCGAGCGGCGTAGAACTCGTCATCATGGTGTACGAGCCGCCGCCGCCGCACATTGCTAGCTCCAATGCGCTGTCGTCGGACTCAACGGGAGAGAGGACAGCGTCTGAGTTGCCCGCCCATGACCCTTGGTTACAGCAGTGGCAAGCTCGCAACAGCCCGCCGGAACCGATGAACGATCCGACGCACTTGAGTCCGGCTGAGCCGGAAGATAGGGAGGGCCAGCGGGCAGTCCTGCGGCAAACATACTTGCAGCAGCAGGAGGGTGCCGTGCATGCGGAGTGGCTACAGCGCGACCATGCGTCAGCCCGGCGCGCTGCAGAGTCCGTTCAAGGCGGGGTGGAGGGGGCAAGGGGGCTTACAGGACTCACGACGTTCTACCGCCGCATGGGAGCGGCTGAGCTGCACGATTCTCGCTCGTCCCGATAGCAGAGCTTGTGGCGCGATGAATGTGGAGTATTCTCCCGTCACTTCGCGCTCCTTCATGCTCTATGTGCGCCCTTCTATGGGCATGACCGTGTCGTTGGCCCTGCACCCGGCACCGTTGTAGCTTTGTGGCAGTAGCTGTGTGGGCAGAGCCAACCCATGCTGTGATAATGGTGTGCAACTTTTCACTTGCCGCCCATGATGAGCTGCTGTTTTGTAATGCAGCTCTTGCAAAGGCAAGCATTCGAACAATTGCTGTTGCACCGTTAACTGTGCTTCTAATGTCGTAGCGCCTGAGTGACATCTCTAAATTATGAATACCGTCGTTGATTGGCACCATGAGCAGTTGCGCCCATCATGGCGCACACGCAAGGTCGCTTTAAATAGATAGGTGCAATGCTGTGGTTTTCCCCCTGCCTTCCTGGACAATCGGTTTGTTCGCCAATGAAAGGCTGTGTTTGATGGCCATCCGCTGTGAACGTAGTGCCTGCTGGATTCCAGATCGGTAAGCAAGTCATGGTGCCGTTGCAACCATGGTTGCAATCTACATGTACTTAAATTTGACAACATATTTTATTGTGTCTGCAACACGCTGAGGTTTTAAGTATGGGACATCTGACAGGCATGCCTGAAACCATAGTGCTTGATCGTGTCGCTTCCCGACGCAGCTTATGTTTTTGCCTGAACGTCAATTGTTGTGTCACTTTTGATTGCACTATAGATGAATGCTGAGGATTTTTGACGTTGTGTGCGGTGACAAATTTTGTCGGGACCCGGCCTTTGTAAATACTTGCTTGCACTGTTTCCTTGAATAAAGCCATGGAACTCAACCATAAATTGAATGACCGTGGCCAAATTCTGAAGTGTTGCAAACTGCTGAACACAGAAGCAAGGTGCTCTCCATCTTTTCACAACTCTGCAAGTGCTGAACGTCATGAAAAGGATCAGAGTAACAATCCAGATATCATTATTGAAGTGGTGTGCATGACGAAATCCAATCAGCAACACTTGCAGCGTATCACTCTACAGTTTTGTGAGGTGCCAGGGAAGACCATTTGTCGTATTCTTTGATGCATGCATTCGAAAACATTGAGGAGACAGACAAGAAGATCGCATCAGGCGTCCTTGCAGCTGTTATGAACAAGGTAAAGCGTTGAAAGCAATAGATGAGTCTGATACCTCATACCCCATTACATTCTGCAAGGCCTGCTTGTGCATGAACCTTTACGTGCAACTGAATTTGGTTTTTCTTTTGTCATTGGGCATAAAGAAGTTTGGTGAAACAGAATGCAAAGGAGCATTTGGCCTACATCCCTATACCCTGGGTGCGCTGGGATACTTCTGTCATTGTCCAATACGGACAAGCGGGACGTAGCTGCAGCGGTGGGAACACATGCCTCGAAATGCTGCCTCCCAACGCCCAATGTCATTGAAAACATATGCAATTTGGCCAAAGGCCACTAATGGAGACAGCAGTGCATTTTAACATACGAAAGCATCAGACTCTGCAGAACGAAGCTTATCCAGAGCATCCTGGACAGTTCGCCAACGTCCCAGCATATCATCCTCCTATAGCTTGTCATCCGTGCCTGGCAGATTCAGCTTAAACGGGCTGCATGCAGTGCTTGCCTTGGGGACAGCCACAAAACAGGGGCGCCCTGCAGCTCTACATCGCATCTGCATCGTCTTTTACCTCCACAGGTGCTGGCAGGAGCAAGCTGGCCCCTGTGCCGACACCCAGAGTGGTCGCTACAATTGCCAAGCTTGCGGTGGTAGAAACCTCGTAGCCACACTGATCGGCTATCATCTTGAAGCCGATGAAACCCAAGACAAGAGCCACCGCCTTATCGAGGTACCTACATCAACACGCACACTGAGACCTGGCTGCTGTTGAACAACGGTATCAAGAAATGGGAAATGGAGCTTGCTTGGGTGTGCTCATAGCTGATGCTGATGATGTATCTCATAGTTCGTACATTCAGACACTGCCTTGACCAAAATACAACATGTTGGTGATACTATGGTGATTCTGTCTCTCCGTAAAATGAAATACAATACCATGATACTGTACAAGTTCGTATGCCCCTTCAGAGCATTGCTCACTAGTAGAGCTTAGCAGTAGAGCTCCGGTGGTGTGCCGCAGCAAGAGCGTGAAGTGCATACATGCACTTGATCACATACATACATGATCAAAAAGTGATCACAGCTATTGAAGGTGCATCATGGCACTCCTGTTGTGCAGAACTCATGCCCACGGGAAGAATGGTTGCGTCACTATCAGCAAACCAACAGGGGCTCAGACTCACAAGCCAGAATCGAAATCCTTGGTGTGACAGACCAGCTCGTCCTATTGGCCGACCTCGCACCAGTTGCGGCACATACTGCTGTCAGCGCGTTACACGACCTTGACGGAAGGCAATGAGGTGGCTGGAGCATTAACTCCTTCTCAACATCACCAAGGCAGTGAGTACACCAAGTGTGACGTTCTGCTGGCAAAATGCCACCGCATGATGGAATGATGCAATGGAGTGGATATTTTTTGTGGCGCGATTGCTACAGGAAGCGCATATGCTGGCCATGCCCGTCCCTGGAAAGCCATCTGCATGGTCCAGGGTTGCAAGGCGATCCTGCTAAGCGTCAAACCAGCTGAGCACACCCTGGGCTCTGGTGCACACCTGAGCTCGGAAATGACGGTGGAAACAAAGCCATAGAGCGCCCGAAGGGACACAATGGCAAACATGTTGGAGGTGTAGATGATGAAAGGGTCGAGGGTGACCCCAAACACCGCGGGGATGGAGTCCACAGCAAACACAACATCCGAGATTTCGATCACTGCAAGGGCAACTAGGAGTGGGGTGGCCTTTAGAATGCCATCTTCCCGCACGAAGAATTTGTCGCCCCGGTAGGTGTCTGTGACGGTGAACACCTGCAAGCATCGCCGCGTTTCAGCGCTCCGCCAGGCCGCGTGATTTCGGGTCTAGATGCCCAAAAATGCATAAAGTTGATGAACAAAAACGCGATCTGGCAAAGCACTGCCGCTTTCTGGAGTGGTAGCATCGAGCGCGTGTCCCAATGCTGCAAGAGGGTGTGCTATGCCTCTGTGTTTCATGTCGCATTCCAAGGCTGACGATGTGTCTTTTACCTTCACTACCGCAAGCTCCTCAGAAGAATTGCGACCGCGAAACCGCAGTAATCTTGCGAGCCATTCCACCCTTCTACATCGAACACGTTTGTGCGCAATAAATGCAATGGACACAACATCAGGGGAGCGCTACCAGAAAGGAACTAATGAGCAATCAAAGGCAAAAATGATTGCATGCCGGTTGCAGAAGAAATTTGGGCACGTACTAATCAGTGGACACGATACAGAGCCATTCAGTGGCGACTAATTTGGCGATCCAATAACACCACACAAGAGCATGGCACCACAGAAGCGCAGGTCACTGCGGGCTGACACAAAGAACAACCGTCCTGTCATCCACCCTGGGAGGGCGGTCACACATACCTTTCGCACGGTCTGAACGATTGCATTCTGCGACAAGTCTTCCTCCGTCTCATCACCGTTTACAAACAGAAGCTTGTAGGAAGAATACAGCAAAATGCCGGCAAAGAAAAGCAGGAGCGGCTTGAAATTGTCGACCAACTCAACTCCCGCCAGAATCATGACCAGTCGTAGCACAGCAGCTGTGATGATTCCTAAATTTAGTACCTGCACCATCACACAGGTATGTTGGCTGCAGGACCACCTGCACCAAAGCATGGACCGATTTAATGAGAGCATGCAAGATGATCAGGTTGCATCAACTGTTCTGCTTGCCTTCCTGGCGCAGCTGTGTCTTGTTGGCACCTCATGTCCCTTGTACCCAGGCAAAAGTGAGGGGCCTCATGCTCCATTTCACTATGGGAGTGTCATAAATTTGTACACACCATAAGCTCGCTCAATTTCCCCAACTGCTCTACATTTCCTTTCCTGCTATTATGATGCCAGAAGCAACTTGATCAGGCCAAGCTGACAGCCCTTTATGTGGCGCACGCATTAGCGAAATGAATACCGCAATCCAGCATCGTATTAGCCCTCAGCAGGCGGCTGAAGTTGGGGCTATGAATCTACGAATTTGTGAAAGCCGCAGATGGTCTGGATGGCCAGCAACCACAGCAATCATGGAACTGCGTTGAGGCCAAAAGCCCCAACGTTGTTTCTGGTGCCGCATGAGCAGCCGCCATAGTTGTCCCCTGAGAGCATTCCCTATGAAGCCTGTGACAGGGATGGCCTGGCAATACCAGGCACCTCAATGCCACTTGCCTACAATATCGGTCAATGACTGGGCCAATGACTGGACCATTTGAAGCATGTGCCACATGGACTTGCAGGCGCGAAGGCTGAAAGGGTGGAGGCGACAGGGAAAACAGATACAGCAGGTATGATGAATGCATCACATAAAGAGCGCAACAGATACATGAGAATGTCCACACCATGCCCTGGCATGCGAACTGCATTGTCAGGTTTGACACAGTGCCAGAGCTAAAGCAATTGTGCACGATGGCCAGGCAGACATCCGCACCTTGCCTTGATACTCAGCAGGGGTTTTGAAAAAGTTGAAACACAAAATGAACACAAAGAGGTTATCCACGCTGAGGCTCTGCTCCAAGAGGTAGCCAGCAAAAAACTCCTCGGCCTTGACTCCTCCTTGAAACAAGTAGATCCCAGCACCAAACGCTACTGCGGAGCCCACGTACAGAAAGAAGTTCTCGCCCTTCTGTTCTATGTCTGCTTCCTTCTGCTGCCACACACTCAGCTCGTTACGTACTCGCGCTGTCCGTCAACCTAGCAAAGGGGGGTATCCTTCGCTAGGTACTTTGCCTTGGGAATATCCACATTCGTTTGGTTTCCAGGGATCAGCAGGGGAAGCTGAGTTGAAATGATGCAAACATGAACACGACTTACCCATGCAGCTTACCCATTGGCTTGCTAGAAGCCTCACATGGTGTGGCAGATACGTCACAGATAGAATCAATACAGATGTCAGTGGAAGTATGTGTGAATCAGCGATGCATCATTTAACGCGTCGCTTGGGTGCACTTCTATGGCAAAAAGGCACTTCGGGCATCCCCAATAATACCCTTCGTTTCCAGGGTATCTAGGGTAGGGTCCCGGTTGTTTCTCCCACAAACAATTAAAGCATCACGTCCTGTTTCTACGGAACCACGCATCCAATCATCAAACAGAGCCCGGTCGCATGCTGAGTGGCATTCGATCAGAAACTTCAATCCATAATCCAGTGATGCCCAGTGATAGAATATATTCCTGATCGCTGGCCACATCCCGGATACAGCCGGTGGACATGAAACAAGGAATAATCACCTCCAATATTTGCAGAGCCTTCTCCTTGACAATCGATGATGTGTCGAAAGTTGACGTCGAAGGGGTGTCCTCTTTCTTGTCTACCGCTGCCCGTGCTGAAACGACTCGCCTCTCAAGCAATTTGTGCTGCTTTCCTGGCCGATGCGCAGCACGAATTTGCTGCATCGCAGTCAGCTTGGGTTGTTAGTGTCTTGCTCACACGGTGTGTGCAGCGCTTGCTGTTCACGTGTTCTATCTATCAACAAGGTGTGCACAAAATGGAGGCGTCGCCCCAAGAATCTTACACTCTCTTCACCGAATCCGGCTGATGATTCGCCTGATAACTCCTTCCTTGTCGTGTCGTCGTTTCTAAAGTGACTACTGGAGTTCTTAAGTTACAGCATCAGGGGAACCAATCATCAGCCAGTGAAAGTGAAGAGAGTGCAAACAAGCTTTGCAAGCTCATTGCGCTTGGATTGCATGCAGAGCAGTACGCCTGTCTGATTCATTGCCACGAACTGGAAGGAACCTTTCGCCCCCTGCTACCTCCTGAAATCAGTCCAGCCACCGCACTTACAAGTTCCACGTCTGAACGATTAGCGTAACCCTGGGCACCCGCACACGCACGAACGCTGATGCGTAAACCACGCATGTAGCAACTGGCACATGTGCACTCACGCATGTCAGGTTGGCATACATTGAATCAGCGGACGTACCTGGGATAAGGGACACAGATGCAACGTTGCATGACTGAGGGTTGGCCCTATGGACAAGGCCACCATTGCGTCGAATTTTTGTTGAAATGACCACTAAGGTATATGCAGCAAGCGAGGGAAAGCACAGACGAAAGACGCCTGGACCAGATACACAGTGCGATGAGGTGCAAACGAGCCCGTCGGCAGTGTGCTGGTGTCTTGGTACAAATCGGTCAGTCAGCAATACGTCATACTGATGTTCACCGCGCGGGCACTGTGGCTGCCAATTGGAGCCGTGATGTGACTCTGCTTCCTGCTCTTTGAGTAGCTGCTTCCGACACCTATCTGCCGCGAGATATCCCTGGCGCGACCTAGATGGTTCGGCAAATCATTTCTCCTCAGGTCACGGAAAACTCCAGGCCCCAATCTTATGCTGAAGTGGCTGCGTTTCCGTCACCTGTGACTACTCTGTACAGGCGAGTTGCAAGACACTCAGGGGACAAGGCTGACGTCCAGGCCGCTCCTCACGTGCGGCGCGTATCAATTGCAGGTGTGCTGGCGTCGACAGAGTCAACGCGACGCGACGATGCCTTCAGGCATCATCTACCAGGATGAACCGTAACATGCCCTATGCGCACCAGGAATGCAATAATGACCTCAAACGGTGCCCAAGGAGTTGAACGAGTTCGCGATTTGGCAAGTTGCACAACAGGTCGCATATCCCCAGCACATAGCAGCATAAGCAGCAATTACGTCAGGACACTGCAGCACCAGGCGCAGGCAGAAGCAAGCGAGCTGTGTGCCAGTCAGGATCCAGGCTGCACAGACTGCGGAGTTCCTGGGAATGCACCACCGTCCGCTCTGAGACGCCCGACGCACCTTTGATGCCTGCCTTGCGCTGATGACAGAAGCGTGACCGTGTGTAAGTCGGCATCAGTCTTTTGCCACTACCACGAGAGGGAGAGTTCTACAGACTTCAAAAGACACAGATGAATATGCCTGATGGATCGAACCTAGGCACATCAGTACGTAAAGTGCTGTTACAAAAGTCCGAAGCAGTGCTTCGATTACAAATATCAGGTTCTGTCAGCGAGGAATAGCAATAGGCATGGCCTGTCACACGCAATGATCGACTATGTGGGTCAGAGAAATATTGTGCTTAGCCACAATGGGTTTCAATTCCCATTTCTGTCAGGAAAACTCATGCATTTTCGGGTATCTGAACCCCAAAAACGACAGGTCTGGCAAAACACTGAGAAGTAGTCCGTCCCAAGTCGCAGTATTCATAACACAACATCAGCTCATCACATGCGTCGTTGTCGAGGAGGAATGGGGTCTAGGACGCGAATTGCAGCATTGTGAACGCACAGCTAGCTGTCCTTGTTGCTCTTTATCCCACATGCCATGCTCAGAATTGGAAGCATGCGTGCCTGCTTCGCCACAGAGGGGTTGATGCAGCAATATGCAAGCACTCGTCCTGCAGTACAGAGCACACTGAATAGATGAAATACGCCGTTGGCGGGCACACAGGCATCGTTGAACGAAGAGCAACCTGACAGTCGAGTGGCATGCATGAAAGTAAATGGTGGAGAGGATCATGGGCGCGCTATTCTATTGACCCTTCACAAGGCCTGAGAGCATGGACAGCCAGCTTGAACTCATGGTCTGTGCCACACCGTCCTTAGCAAGGGTGGAGCGCCGATGTGCAGAAGATGGAGGTAGTGTGTGGGTGGTTATGGTATCATACCGATCACACAAATCATGTGACGGCATCTATTGCTGCAGACTTTGTACATATGGCATCAACAGCAGCAAGGCCAGCACTACGGTTGCACAGAATGTCCTTGTGGATGCGGTAGTGTAGTCAAAAAGAAACATCATCATAACATCACATAGATAATGACAGGAAATAGACATCAAGCAACAAAGACAGCACATTCGAAGTGAATAGCTCATTGAGCGTCAGCGGTCGGAACAAGCAAGCCTGTCATAAACGCGGTAGTGTGGTAAAAAGAAACATCATTATCATCATCACGCATGCCAGCTGTTGCGGCATGGATGAAGGGCTTGCTGTGCAAAGCAGCAGCAATGCGAATGGTTGTAGTGTGAAAGGCTACGTACCATTCTCCCGATTCACAACGTCCTGCAGGAAGCGTGTGGCAGTGCATAACCGGTAAGGCACGGGTGCATCGGCTCGGAATGCAGTTCTTAACACCTGAGCCAGGGGACACAGGCCCTGCTGGCCTTGCTTTGCTCTTCGGGTCTTGCCACGTTTGCAGCCTGCAGCCCAGCAGCAGATTGGTCGAGTTTGTCGCCGTTTGAACCATCAGAAGGCCTGACACGGTCCAGCCAAACAGCAGTCATGCTGACTGATATGGTAGTACTGGATGGTTCATGGCGGACGTGTAATTGTTGTGCTCTTACATGGACGCTCCACTTGTTGTTGGGTATGGGATGGGATAGCAATCAATAAACTATCATCTTGATGAAAGAGTTATCCAATTACACGTCAAGACTGTCCATGATGTGGACAACCTCACCTGGTTCTGTCCGTAACTTCATGATCCTGGAACCATCCAGGGCAGTGTCCAGTACAGTGTTACAAGGGATAGAAGCAACACAAGCCTGGCTACTCAAAACTGTCGCTCAGAAGGTGAGACAGCCCCACATCTGAAATTCGAGCAGCCAGAGTTGTGCTATCAGGCGTTTAATAATGCTCTAGAGCAAAAGGCAAACGTCAAAACGTTCACGCGGCTCTA
Organism: Nuphar pumila; assembly: GCF_984573655.1. Classification (NCBI taxonomy): domain Eukaryota; kingdom Viridiplantae; phylum Streptophyta; class Magnoliopsida; order Nymphaeales; family Nymphaeaceae; genus Nuphar; species Nuphar pumila. Next base: position 25,481 of record NW_028323175.1, on the reverse strand, counting down.
TTAACTTTGTCGCACGAGCTTGGCAAATGATTGCAGCCAATACTGACAACCCTCCTCCATATTTGCGCAACATTTCTCGGCGCCTATGAAGAACACGGAAACTTACCTTTTGTACTAGAACACGAGGCCTCCACAAAACAAAGCTTGTGCAACAAAGCAAAGGGCGGCCCAACTGCATGGCAAGTGTAGAAGGTCTGGCCTGCCTGGCGAGCAGTTGCACTGCGGTGAAGGGGGAGACTTGGGCGACACCGACTCACCGCGTGCTTGGGCGGTGTTCGGCATTGCAGAGCAAGCTGCTGCAGTGCCATGATGGTGATGCTGCAACGCAACAAACACACACACGACAATTTGACGATGGCTGTCCGCATCGGCCGCGCCGCTGTGCAACGCGAGCGTCATCGAGCGCGGCGGTCAAAGTCTTGAACGGCTGTCATGCGTCGCGTCGACATATACGGGATGACCAGTCGTCCCACAGGTTCCCTGAAACACGCGCAGTGGCTGACGGCATGAGGCAGTCGATGCCTGACTCGAGAACATTGGATGCCGGCCACAGATGGCGTCCTCAATCGTCGTCCACGAAGCGTCTTGCAGGTGGACGGATCTGTCATGCGGTCGTTTTGAGACCGGCGACGTGGACAAGTCGTGTCTGAGCAGCCGGCTCTGGCATCAGTAAGTCCTCAATGGCATCCGCCCCGCAATGGAAAGCTTGCACAAACACCGCAGACGTTGTTGCTTCGCCCCGGGCAGCGAGGTCGGCAAGCAGCGTCTCCACGCACTGCCGTGCAACCCCTCGGCTGCCAGGGGAGCGCACACCAAAGAGGGTGTGAGACTTGCCGGTGCGCGAGGCGCCGAAAGCAGCCACGCAGAGGTTTCTCCCTGGGCTGGTGGGCTGCGGCAAGAAGCCGCTCATCGCACCGAGCACTTCGTCAGCAGCCTGGTCGTTGACTGTGAGTGCGGGAAGGACGGAGTCGAAGTGGAATCGGTGGTAGCTTGATTCAGGCGATCAGACGAAACAGTCTTTAGGACCCCGCCACCCGCGCTCTGGACAAACGTGCTAGAGGCAGTGGGCATCAGCCGCGTGACAACGCGCATCCATGTCTGACGATGCCATTGAGCCATTGCAGCTGCTTGCGGGCCTGCAAGAACACTGCTCGCATGAAAGCTAATATTTGGCTAGTATTACATCCCAGAAAGCCGAGCCTGCTATCTTTGCAGACCACTTGCGTGGTCGACTCCTACATGGATGAGCCTCCGTGCCTCCCCACAAAAGGCCATGACCTTGGCAAGCATGTGGTGCTACTTGCGACGCCGAACCCTGTCGTCGCTCAAGGAAGCCTATCTTGATCACTGCAACATGATGAAGCACTCCACGTGGTCTGCAGGAAAAGTTTCATTCCTTCATTACAGAACCGTGCAAAAGCCATAGCCACATGGGATTCAGCCTGCAGCAAAAGGGTAACCGACGCACGCATGACGAGGCTTGCAGTCTGCGCGTTGAGTAGGATGTGAAGCGCTGATTTCAGAGGGAAGCCTGTGTTGTTCAGTTCTTCAACCTTTTTAAAAAGGTCCAATCCTCGCTCAGGATGAAAGCTCTGTATTTGTCTGACAGGGGCTCCATCAAGGTTGTGAGACAAGTGCAAGGCATACCAGGTCATTCATGCCAGGCTGTAGCAAGCAATGGTTTGCTTCACGAATCGCGCTCTCCTCAAGCCCATCCACACACTCCTGCAGCTGCGTCATCGCCTTGACGCACTGACGCAGCCTGCCACTCGTATCTCCAGACAGCTGTGCAGATAGTCCAGCGGATTTAGCCAATGTCCAAGTGTCTCTGTCGGCAGGGCCAGGGTCGCCTCACACTGTAAACCACTGGTGGTGGGCGGTACATGCTGACCCAGCACTTCGTCCGCTATACGGCTGATAGCTTCAAACTGCTGTCTAGCATCGGAACCAGCACTCATTCCACACACATCTCAGGAGCAAACCGTGTCAGCCGCTCAAACTCCCACCACTGCCTGCGAACGCAATCGCTTAGATCAACAGTACTGTCAGGTTTCATACCTGCCCTCACATCCCACTCCTGAGAGAACATGACCCAAGCATTTCCCAAGCTGCTAATCGAGCATCTGCGTTATGCTGAGTTACTGAGAGATGTGCATGCTATCTCCCTTCATGTATACATTATGACTCGTCACGACACAGGCAGCATGCTTGCATATTCTGAGATCAACGTTTCTCTGCCTAGCACAGACTCACCTTTGACTTCATGCAGAGTGCCCTTGCATGCGCCCGTACTTTTGTACAGAAGAACGGAAGGTCATGCAAACAGCAGTTTCAACCAGTAGGTGCGATGCATGCATGCTTTTTTGGGCATCTCGGCTCACAGAACACACGGTCTGGCGAATCGCTTCATATGCAGATCTGGAGGTCATGCAAGAACGCACTGCCTAGCCAAGTTGACCTGCATACGAAGCAATTTTAAGCGGCCTAGCGCATCCCTCTCCTTCTCACGCTGCCGTTCGAGGCAAGCCATGGCATGTAGTGTTGTGTAGTCGAGTGCCTCTGTTGCCTCCGCTCGCCCCTTCACCCCCTGTGTTCCCCTGTCAGAAGCATTCACCGCATGAATGCTCCGGTATGACTTTTTTGGTGAAGCAGACATCACGGTGTGCTGTGCACGTGACGCATGTGATGGTGTGCGCACATCTTGCGTTCCAGACACTGCGGTGCGATGAAGCTCGCAGGTTCTCGACAACTCCTCGTGTGGCACGCAAGGACTTTATGCGAGCACGGTGCGAGGCTCTGACAGGCGTCCAGGCGCCTGCTTTGAAAGCGGACGAAGTTGCAGCATCCGAGCGGGACAATGTTCGGCGATGGGCTGCATGGAGCAGGCGTTTCACCCTGTTGCGATTGCGAATCACGGGGGCTGCAGGCAAGCAGGGAGCGCTGCCACGGCGGAACAGCAAGTGCAAGAGCTTCGAGTTTGTTGCGCTCCTCTGCATTTGCGAGCAGCTCAGCGTCCTGAGCGCACTGCTTCAGGAAGACCACCACTGACTGCAGCGACTTCTGTACATCTGTCCTCAATTCAGCGGTCGCAAGCTCTCACGGCTCTCCCGACATTGCGCCTTGCTTTCCCTTCTAAGTGGACTTGCTCTCTGCATTTAGCCCCGTCATCACGCAAAATACAGTGGCTGCCGACAACAGCGTCACTGCCACACGATGTCCGTGGGAGAGGGTCCGACATGTCTGATGAGGGTGGGTATCTTGTCTTGTGCAGCAACCGTGGGGATAGTGACGCAGGACGGTGTGTGCGGTTTACTACGAGACCTGGGATGTTTTCTCCTGTAGTGTCCAGCTGTGGCTTTGGCTCGGGACTGCAGCCGAAGAGGATTTCCCAAACTGTTGCTGACTGCGTGCCACGCCTGTGCTCTGCCGACAGGGAACACGGTTTTTGCAGAGAGTCCCAGGGCCTGCCTCGCAAGAACCAGGTCGCTTGGAGGGTTGCAGAGGGTGGGTTCATCAGATGAAAGTGCGCCGTCTATCTGGCTATTACTTGCGGCTGTGGGCCCTCGCGCGTGCCTTGGGAGGGTTGCTGCAGGCTCCAAGGTAGCAGCTACGCCAGCATTGGCTGAATTTCCGTAGGAGGCACTGCAATTTGTTGTTTATGCTCCGACGCAGCCGGAAAGTGAGATAAGTGAGCACTGACGTTGCTGTCGTGCCCATCAGAGGGCCTCTTCGGTGACGAGTCTTGGGTGGATGCGTGTCCATAGACTGTGCTTTTGCTCCCCGTTTGCTGAGCGCGCTGCTGTGCGTTGTTGCTCGCAGGCGTATTGAGGTGGTGTTGGGCAGTTTTGGCTGCGTAGCTGACCCTGCACCGAGAAGGAGCTGGTGTGTGGGTTGCTGCGCGCACTTGAGGGCATGCTGCTGAATGCCATCGCAGCAGTGATGATTTCCGCTCCGCCGTGTTGAGGCTTCCGATAGCGCTAGCTCCCGCGTTATAGTTTGCAGCAGCACTTGCTGCCGTGTCCTCGCACTCTATTGCGCTCATTGCGAGGGTCGCTTCGAAGCTCGAAGATGAGGCCTTGGTATGGAGGAGGGGAGAAGGTTTTGAGACGTGATGAGCCGGGGACGTGAAGATGCGTTGGATGGCGTGAACGGCCCGTCCAAGAGTGAGTCCGTTTTTCAGCGACAAAGCAGTTTCTGGCTCTGCCAGCCAGTTGTCCAGCTCTGCCTCGCGGCTCGCATCGTCCAGAGTGGTGCGATCAGGTGAGCTGCTGGTTGAGTCGCATGCCGACACATTGGAGTCCAACAATGAGCAGCCTTGAAGAGCAGATGCATATTTGCTTGGTGAGGGAAGGGAAGCTCGTTTCGATTGATCACCTGCAACTGCACCTTCACAAATCCATCTTTTCTTGCATCAAATCGAATACGACAGCAGTAATGTGTTGACCTCCCGCAGTTCCTCATTTCCTCCTGAAGAGCTGGCTAGGTCCAGCTGCCAGGAGTCGGCTACGATGATCTGCAGTATTACACTATCTGCGATGCAGCTGCAGCCGTGTACGCGGGACTGTGGTGAGGACACATCCGATTTTTCTTTCAGCTGAACACAGTGCACTCAACTTTTTTGGAAACACGTGTCTCAGACGAGGGCCTGGTCCTTCCTATGCAAGGGATTAAGGGTCTGCAGGTGCTCAGAGACTGTGCATCCCATTAGCACCCAACCGTGAAGGCACACGACCTTGTCTCCAGCCAACTTCAACATGTTGAAGCAAGGCGTGACAAATGGTTGCGTTGTTTCTTGCGCTCTTTAACCCACGTTCTGTCATGCTCTCGTGTTGTCGCGGTGTTGACGGGCACAGACGCCATCGTCCTCAAGACCAGCAACCGGCAACGAGGTCATGAAGGGGGGACGTGCCTGAGTTGGCCTGCTGTGACACAATAACTTTCGCACGTGTTTGCGGCGAAGCCTTTTCGTGCTTACTTTGAGCTAGAATTCTGGGATTTACTTCGAGCCATTCAGATCCCACACCGAGTCGCGCACGCTCTGGTGCATGCTCGACCTCACCTGCTGCGTTGGAGCGCTCTTGCGAGGATGGCTGGTAGAATAGTCTGAAAGTATGTGCCTTTGTGGATTTCTGCGGAGCATCATTCCCTTTGGTGCCTTTTTTGTCGACGGATAGGGTGTACTCGTGAAACCACACTGGAGGCAACAGTGATTATGACAGCACTGAGGCCCATGACATCTTCCCAGCATGTGTACAATGCAACGAGCCCACATTCATATTCAAGTAGAATGTGCGAGTCTCAAATCGTCTGCGCAGGGGCTGGGGCTGTGCATGCGGTGTGCATGGATGGTTACACGACAACGCGCACAGGATATATCAATGCAAACAAGGACGAGGTGCAAGTGGCACCGAAGCAAAAGCAACACCTGAGAAATTCTGAGATTGGGGATTTTCGGAAGTTCAAAGTGTCCCTGGCTTTCTTGGAAGAGTGCCCGGAATTTACAAGTGCGGAATTCAATGCACAATTGGGCTGCAGCTCCAGAGAGGGGCGCGTGTTCTACGTCACCGTCCATGATCGACTGCTACAAATTTTATAATATTGATTCAGTCCCATGGTTCGACCATTGTATTGAATGTGCTCACCGACCTCCGCACATGGCTGTCTTCGGATTGGCACATAACCCCACAGAACACTACATTGGGTGAGGCGCTATGTCAGGCAGACTGCACGCAAGCTACGCCAACCTTTTACAGCTGGGCAAATTCCTTTCGTTGTACTTTCCACGACGAACGCACGAGCGTGCTGTGTTTTTCTTATTTTGTTCTTGTTTGTGGCGTGGCCCTATCTCCAGATATCCGACGTCTGCCATTCCATTCCGTGGACCGTGCACTTTGCTACAGCAAATGCCGACGGGCTCGGAGTCTCGACTCAGCGATGTATCGTGTTCAAGCAACAATGGTCACACGCAGCAGCTAGCGTACGACCAACGTCCCCTTTCCTTACGCCATCAGTAAGCAAGCTGTCAGCAGCCAGGGCTTACTCTTGCCGCTGATCTTCTTTGAAGTACGTGACGTACACTACATATTTTGCAGCCAGAGCTTTGTTTGGTGCATTCTTACCATCATGGCGGCAGCAAGCGGGCTTACTGTTGCGAGCAGGATTGTATGGAGCCGCAGGCGTTGGCGTTCTGATTGCTGGGTCGCAATGCCTGTTCAACGTGGAAGGAGGTCATCGGGCTATTGTATTCAACCGATTTGGTGGTTCAAGGACGAGGTATGATCTTCATACAGTGACATTCGCTGGTTCCTCTGCGCCGATCAGCAAACCCCGACATGCATGCAGAGGTATCGTCGTACTGTTTGCGCTTGAGCCTTCGATGGCATTATAGGGGGTTTGATTTGTTCGTAGTCTGCATGTTCATGTAAAGATTTCGGAAGGCGCTTGAGCAATTGGGGTCATGTGGGGCTGGCCCAGTCCAGTGATGCCATGTTTAGACGTGCGTCCTGAACGGCCTCATTCAGGACACAATTGTCGCTTTCGACGTTTGTTACTTCAGGATTCAAGGAATTATCATGGATTGAGGTGAGTGCTTGCCTGCAGACGTACAAAGAAGGCACACACCTGATGATCCCATTCATCGAGCGCCCAGTCATCTTCGATGTCAGGGCCAGACCCAACGTGATCACAAGCACGTCAGGTAGCAGAGATCTGCAAATGGTGAACATATCACTGCGTGTGTTGACAAGACCAAACGCAGAAAAGCTCCAGGACATCTACCGTGGCCTTGGTGTAGATTATGACCAGCGAGTTCTGCCATCCATCATTCAAGAGACCTTGAAGAGCGTGATTGCCCACTACAATGCTGCCCAGCTGCTCACTCAGCGTGAGCTTGTGTCAAAGGATATTAGAAGGGTGCTGGCTCAGCGTGCAGCTGTCTTCAACCTGGTGCTGGAGGATGTGTCCATCACCAACCTGACCTTTTCTCGACAGTACACAGATGCCGTGGAAGCTAAGCAGGTGCGAATTCTAGTGCCCCAGGGGGAATTTGGTGGAGTTCAGAGTTGAGTGAGATGCTTGTGGCACCAAGCCTGTCACATAGCACATGCGATGCTTACCAGGGTAAACCAGGCAACAGATTTTTGAACCACGTGTATGGGCTCCCTTGCGGCAGCTTGGACAATGCTGCCATTAAATAGTTTCATTGAAGATGTTAGATAATGCACAGCTTCCTTTGCCAATGCAGGCTGCTCATCGTAGATGCCATCACTTACCAATGAGACTTGTGCCAATTGGTGCTCTGAGTTGCCAATATCCAAGTGGATGCGGTAGTGTTGTTAACGTTACATCATCACAAGGAGTTCAGGATCAGTTGTATTCCTCGGAAACGGTTCTCTGTGCAGTGGTAAGCAGATGTTACTTTTTGCTTGCTGGCATGCTGAAGTTCCTGTGGGGGCGAGCCAATGTGCGTGTTCATGCTTGCCTCGTGACAGGAAGCAAATGTAACAGGGAAGTGTGAGAGGTGAAGCGCCAAGGATGTCGAAATGGTGGGGCAAGTGTGTGGGAGCCCATTCACAATGGAGAATTGCATGTCAATAACCCCGCCCCCAGCTGCGTTGCTCCCCGCTGCGTCACTCTAACCCTGCCCCCGGCTGCGTCGCAGGTTGCACAGCAGGAAGCTGAGCGAGCCCGGTTCATTGTGGAGCGTGCCCAGCAGGACAAGCAATCCACTATCATCCGCGCCGAGGGAGAGGCGCAGTCCGCCAAGCTCATCGGCACAGCGATTGCCTCCAATCCCTCCTTTTTGGCGTTGCGGAAGATCGAGGCGGCTCGCGAAATTGCTGAAACTGTCGGTCTCGCTCAGAACAGGCTGTTCCTCAACGCGGACGCCTTGTTGCTCAACCTCAACAATCTGGACATCGGAACGAAGAAGCCAAACTGATGGCCTGTTAACGCTGACTTAGCATCCTTGGCGATTCAGTTCATGTTGGCGTCAATAACTACTCGCTTTCGCCCATGGTTGACTTGCTTTTCATGTAACAGTTGATCATCTTGATTAGCTAACATGTAACTTTCCACAATTTTCTGTGTGGTGACATCGCATACTTCTTGGTTTCATTTTGTCTGTTGACCCATTGTCCAGACAGCTGGGTCCATTGAATGGTTCCATTAAATGATTCCGAGATTGGTCCACCCCCTGGCACACTATGGGTCGTGGGAGCCACAGTCTGCCAGGTGCAGGACCGATATGGGAAGCCAGATTGTCAGAGCAGCATGTACCCAGGATCTTGAGCATGCATTCAGGCTTCTGCCACGGCTTGCAACACAAGAAGACACATGAGTCTGAAACGCTTTGAAACAACAACATCATAGCAACAACAATCTATAGCTTGCTAAGAGTCGATGGAGACCTCAGCGCATGGAACACTTCAGCAGCGGCACGGTCTCCAGTCTCCATGGCACCTTGTAAGCAGGGGTTCATGGAGAGGTGCGTGTGTTCGCCGGCAAAGAAAACCACCTGCCCCAGGCTCGAAGCAACCAATCCACGGTCCCCCACGCGTGCACCTAGTGATGGGTGCGTGTACGCGCCATCAATGTATGGCGCCTTGGACCAGTCCCGTACGTAACCGCGCAAGTAGGTGCGCCGTGCCGGGTGTGGATCAGTCACGGTCCCAAACATTTCGTCCAGCTGATCAATCAGCGTCTTCACCGCCGCAGTCGGGTCCATCGTCGCCAGCTGCTTGGCACGGTCGCCCGTGCAGAATGCAGTGGCGCAGTGTACGTTGGAGGAGCCAACCTGCCCTGCATCCTCGATAGGGTATCGAGTCATCCAGATTTCAGGCAGCAGCCTGTGCGAGCACACCACGTCCCACATGTCTTCCGGCCAGAACCGCTCAGAGAAGATTCCGAAAACTTTTATGGCGGTGCCCATGCGAATTCGATGAATCGCCGCCTCTTGGTCGGCTGGCAGTGCCGGCGAGAACCGGATGGAGTGATTCTGAAGCTGGCTAATGGGCACTGTGCATATGACCGCGCGGCATGTCAAGATCTGCAGATGGCACGCTCAGTCACTCACAACCCTGATGCACAAAACATTGGATGTATCGGCAAGGACAGTGCACTTCAGCGCGGGTTGTGGTTGCATGGCCGAGTCAAGTTGCAAGCCCAGCGAAGTGTGTGAAACGATTCAATCATGATGGTTGTTGTTTGTCGATTGGCGCATACAGCAAATTATATGCACCAGCAGTGGTCAATGTCCATGCGCATGCGGAAATGTTGAAAAGGAACACTTCAACATATCAACATCGGTGTAGAACAGGGTCATCATGCACTTTTCACCAGCGACGGGTAGTTCTCATGGGTAGATAGATGTTGGCAAGCATTTCTATCCTCAATGTCCTTCCCAATTCTGTTTGTCCTGTTACATCTAGCTAGCACCCTGATGCCCCTGTGTGACCCTCACCCGAGCAGCATGGGTTTGCACTCAACGGTGTTTATTATAAAATGCAACCATAAAGGGGAAAGACGTTGGGAAAGACGTTGGGAAAGACGTTGGGAAAGACGTTCGACGATGCTGGCCTCGGGTTTGTGGAGAAGCATGTGCATGAGGTTGCGTGGAGCGTTGGTTTTGAGTGTAGGACATAGGGCGCTGCAAAAGGGAAGACTTGGTAACCAGGACACAATGACGAGGCTTTTGATTAGTGCACACACAACCTGCTTACAGCAGCTGGACCGCGCACCAATACATGCAAGCAACTCATGATTCCCAAGTAGTTCTTGGAGTTGCCCATATCCATGTAGTGCTGTAAAAGAATACACCATCATCGTACGTGGAGAATGCCAGTGAGCCAAGCACAAGTCGCAACGGCGATGTGTTCCTTAACAGGTGATCAAAGCTCCCACACGTATGGCTTGATACCTGAAGGGTTTATTTAACTTGGTCATTCACTTGTCCAATTCAATGCGATGTTCCTACCCGGCTTCAGGTACGATGCTGCCTTCCAGTGCTTGTTAACAGCGACTGGTTGCGCCCGAAGGCGTCGTTGGAACTGCCCCTGCGTGCATCACCTTGTTGACATGCACGGAATCAGGCGACCCACCTCGCCAGTGCTAGAAGAGATACGTGCCCCCTTGCCCGCAACCCACTCGATGCATTTCACTGGCCACCTTGTGCGAGTGACGACGCCCGCAGCGATGTGCTCGACCAGATGGCTGAGGGACCTGTCCTTGAGGAGGTACTCCTCCCCAGCGTCCCACTTGCGGCTCTCTATGATGGCCTCGGTCATTCCCAGCTCGTGCAGGGAGCATGCAAAGTCATTGCTGTAGCACACATCTGCCAACTCCTGCACTCGTGGTGGTGTACCGAGCCTCCGCATCCACTGCTTGATGGAGATGTCCGGTGCCGGGAATATCTTGCTTGGGAAGCTGCAAGGGCATGCACCGTCATGTTGTGTTCATCAACGCCGCTAACTTTTACGCTCCTGTGTGTTGCAGTTCGCATATGCCATACATATGCATGATCATGCAGGTCGAATGATACGTAGTTTGCTTGGCATGCTCCATTAGTTGACACGGAGTTGATGTTGTTTGTACTCGATCGAAATATTCTATGCAGACTCCGATGCTATGATACAAGACAGCGCACCTCCTCGAACATGAGTTTGTCCAGCTGCTGGAATTCGGGAGTTGAGTCCTCGCAGGCGGCAACTAAGCATTTCTCATCACCCCAGTAGATGTGGTCAGGCCATTCCACTTCTGTCAAGCGCATCCCAACGTCTTTGCAGACATCAACAAGGAGACTGCTGGCTCCATGAATGAACTCTGGGCCAGCCTCTAAGGGCCACGGCGCTATTCCATGTATTTGAGTGATGCGTCCTCCTATATGTCCTTGCGCTTCAACAACGCAGGTATTCGTGATGCTTTTCTCAGCAAGCTTGCGTGCGGCGTACAACCCTGCGACGCCAGCGCCGATGATAACCACATCGTACGAGGGGGGGTGTCCATGACCCACTGACGTCCAAAACTCAAAATATGTCAATTTAGAGCAGCCATCTACGCTACTGTCACAGTGGCTTGTAGGGTTGAAACTCGCGAAGTACACCCACAGTAAGTATATTCATACACCAAGAGGTACATCTGCGAGCAAGGTCATGGTGTGAAAAATGGTTCAATCATCGCAATTTCGGGTCTGGTTGCTCAAATGTACTACCGGGCATGCAACAACAAGGGGCAGTTACAACTTGAGATAGCTACCTGGATAGGGAACTCATCAGGGATTGTCCGCTAGCTAGCTTAGATGTCTAGTGACTCTACCTAGTCAGTGTCGAAGTTTCAAGCTCTCTAGGTTCTGCTATTGCTGACATGCCTGAAAGAGTCTAGAGAGCACGCCATTTTTCTCTCGGGGTGTCCAAGCATACACACATCGGGGGATCGGTGAGACATATCAGCAAAATATGACATTTGCATGCCTTGGATCTTCCAATCAGATTTGGGGGGGCGTTGAGACAGCTGGATGACCAGGCTCAGAAAACTTGCGCAACAGCCAGCCATCATCAGTCTGCTTCGTCTCACACATTTGCCAACCTGCATCAAGGCTGCTCACAGCGTGACTGTGCACACTGCACGACTGTGCTGACTGTACGGGCTACACGTCGGCCTACATAGCCGCCTCCGCCTCCGCATACATCTGCGCCTTGGTCCACACATGGAGGCGTAGTGTTGCTGCGAAGGCTGCCTACTCAACTGTGAGGATGATGTATCTTTTTACAACACTACCGCATCCACATGGACATTGGCAACTCCAAGAACTACTTGGGAATGGTCAGGCATTCAATCCAAGGTCAGAGGGCAGACACACGCACAAGAGAGTTCGGAGTTTGATTCCGGCTTCTGTTCCATTGTACAAGGCCTTCCTATGTTGCGTTTGCATTCAGGACATTTGCATTGTTGCACTGAACTAAGGCATCGTGATGCGTCGCTTCTGCACGGTCTATCTGTTGCAGAAAAACAATTTAACGCACATGGAAGCTTGCTTCATACATTCCACTCATCAACACTATAGAATCATTGTTCACGTTTAAAGTTCAAGTTCGCCAAGCCTCACTCCTCAGCACGTTAACTACACTAACCTTTAGGAACAATGGCATTACCAGAGTGTAGGAGAGCGTACAGCTGCAACGGGAAACGTGCTCGCAGGCACGCTGTACCACTCACGCATCCAATGATCATTACAGCTAATGCGTCTATAAAGGTTTTTCCTGCATCAGCATGCATCTTGCATGCTGTCGATAGATATCTAGAGGTATGAGCAGCCATCGCATCCAGCAAATGACTATCCTCCGCAGAGCCCGCCTTGCTAATATCCTAACAACCCCACCAAATTGCCTAAGTCCAACAGAAAAAGCACATGCCACAGAACTATAATCATAGGGCGCAGCAGGCATGCCTGATTCAGCAAGCTCTGCACATTACATGGAGACGACGGCGACGCCGTGGTCTCAATAGCACCAAGCAACGGGGAGTCTGTGTCATTCATCGCCGACGACGTTGGAGGCGCGGCCTGCTGCCTGACTCATCTGACTGCCCTCCTGGTCATCTCCATGCTGCAGGCGCAACAGCTCCTCCATCAACATGCTGTCTATATCAGAGCTCCGCTGGCCACCCGGACCTTCTAGAGGGCCAGAATCATGGCTCGATAAGCTGCCGTTGTATGGAGCATCATGGCGACTTTCGGTGGCAGGAAGCTGACCAGACGCTGCGTCTGCGCTGCCTGCCGATGACTCGTCCGATAGGCTTCCCCCCTCCCCACGGTGTAATGCCTCACCAGCTACACTGCTGCGGATACTGGCATCCGTGTTCTGAGACGCTTGTGCAGCCGGCACCCTGCCATCACCTGGATGGTCCTGTGCCAGGAGAGGGGCGCCCATGGAGCTTGTGTCAGGATGGCGAGAATCACTGCCTTCCGAACCAAACACCGAAGCATGCGGGATAGGACTCATCTGCTCGGTTGAAGAGAGCGTTCCGGAGGGCGAGCTGCCATTGGTCGATTCAGCACCGCTCTCGGGCGACAGAGGCTGATGGAGAGGAGTTGATGTGCTAGGGGTACTACTCGCAAGAGGCTGTGCCGACGCAGACTCAGCGTCCGAACGCGGCAGCGCAATTTTGAGCAGCATAAACGCGGAGCTCTCTGAGGAATCTTCCGAGTGTGAGGTCCCAGCCTCCTGCTCGGCTGGCGGTGACTGTGCGAGCGGAGGTGGGGGGAGGTCGTTCAGAGCGTCCGCGGAGGAGGGGGGGGGGCTGGCTCTGTCGGTGACGTTGGCATTCGCAGGTGGGCGGGTTCGACGACATCGAGTGCAGAGAAGGCGGTCAGAACCGCCTCCTCGGGCAGCGAGGCGATGAGGCGCTGGAAGACATAGATGACGTCGCTCTTGAACTCTTCCCGGTAGTCCAACTGTGCAAACGACTTGAGCGCCATCCCCTTGTGAAGCGACTCCTCCACCTACAGAAAGACAAGCGGCGACTTTGCAGATCGAAGCTGTCAATCCCCCTGCACTGACTGGGACAGGCAAGCGCTTCACTCCTCTGATCATGAGTCCGTTCCCAAGTCGTGCTTGGAGTTACTAGTGTCCACGTGGACTCTGTAGTGCAGTGACAAGGTGCATCATTCAATGTATTTTCACAACAGCATTGCATAACATGGACATGTAAAAAAACTCCAAACACGACTCGGGAGTCTCGGTGTGCTGGAGAAGGAGGCACAGTCCAGGGCGGTAGCCCTTCGTCAGACCAGGAATCTCCGAGCTGTTGATCATCCGGCTCAGATGAGCAGATGCAGATCAGACGCAGACCATGTCATTTTGCGGGTCTGGGTGCCCGAAAATGCACGAATTCCTAAAGGGAAGCCAAAGGGGGTCGGAACCCCAATCTGGCAAAGCACTGAAGGGCGGCCTGCATTTTCAGCTTATCGTGATGCTCTGCAATTGGCATACATGCACACATTGTCGACAAATGCTGCCATGGAATTGAGTCACTGCCTTTTCTAATTCGTCCATCAGCGTGATGGGCCACCAAAGTTCACGTCATGATGCAGTTCTGAATCAGGTTCGCACCACCAAGAATTCCTTCCACAGCTTGTCCATGGTGTACTGCAGGTTGTTGCGCAAACGCATGTCCCGGAGAAGGGGGGCCATGCCATACTGCAGCCGGTGAAGGTTGTTGAAGACCACGGCAGTGCTCTGCTGCTTCTCAAACAACCGAACCAGCAGCAACTCGCCGAGGTAGTCCCGCAGCATGGAGGCCTGCATCATCACATCCTCATCATGGCAGCAAAAGGAGGCGTGAACATATGTGTGAATGCAAAGCGTCAAGGCTACATCACAGGCTACTGCCAAATATGTTCAGCAAGTGACAGGACATTCTTCTGAAAGGCTCCCAGGCTCTCACAACTCGCGAGCTGACGTGCCCAACGTGTGTAGTCTTCACCACGATAGGTATGCCGACCTGATTACGTCGACAGCCCCCCTACACCAGCCATGCTCAATGCAGGACGATGCTCGAAAATCCCATTCGTGCAGCTTGCAATAGTATCATCGCCATCTGCAACCGACCCATCAGAGAGACGGATGGCAGGGACGGAGAAGAAGAGGAAGAGGTAAATTCGCCAGAACGGTCACAGCAGCCATTTGTTGAGCCAGTGTATTGTAAAAGCTCACCCCAGCACAACACCACAGCGGCAAAGTCGAACAGATCCATGCATATCTCGAAACGAGTGGCCATGTCATACCTGCGGGGCGTACTCGCCGACGAGCTGGGGCCGCTCGAGGGTGAGAAGCCCCCGTGCCGTGCCGGGAGAGGCCTGGATGCTGCGAAGATGCGCCACGATGCGGATCAGCACAGCAGAGCGCTCAGCGCTGCCAGCGTATGACAATGTACCACCCGCATCTCGTAGGAACGCGTCTACTTGTGCCCTCTCTGGCTGCCCAAGACCGCCGCTCATAGGCTCTAAGAACGACATCTCCATGCGCACCAGCCCTGGAAACTCATCTTTGGAATCTGCAACAAAGCACGCCCAGCATGAGTCAGCCACGACACCCGAAGAGACAAGGGCCTTGGGGAAGCAGCTGTATACGGATCGGAGCTTCGAAAAGTCGCACTTTGAATTGCTGGCGAACCTGGTCAAACATGACACGGGGATTCTTGTGTTTGGCAAACCTGGGAATCGCTACGGCAGGCCACGCGCTTGCCCTCAGCTTGTCTGCAAGTCAGTCAAAGTCGCGCTCATCGTGAAGCGCCAGGGCAATGAGAATACACCCACAAAAAGCAGTTCTGGCAAGGTCAACACCGAATAGCTTGAATTCTACTTGCCCGGCCATGTAGATCATCCAGCAGCTGTAGCGCATACGCATCTTGGAATGCGCTTCACACAGTCATTTCTGGCGACAATTCACCAAGCAAGCGACAGTCGACCGACAGTGGCCAGGCAACCGGGGCGTGGTGTGACAACGAGTGCCCTCACACCCATCCCCGCATTAGGGAACAACTGGCGGCACTGTCGCTGCTTAAGTAGAACAGTGGGTTGATTTGACTGTTGTAAGCCGGCTTGGGATTACGGGGACGCACAAACAGTATTGACGGTTTCGCGCAGGAGCGTGAAGAGGTGCTCGCAGTGCCATAACGAGGGGTGTATGCGAGGATCAACGTAGAGTTCCTGGGATGCCGGGCGGCCGCCGCTCTGGGCGTGACCGGGAAAGTGAAGTCGGCGCTGGAAGAGTGAGTCAACGTACTGCTGCACCATGATGGCATACATGTGCATTACGGTGGTCTCGTCTGCGTGCAGTACTTGATTGCGCATGCCGAAGAAGATATCTCGCAGCGGCGCGACTGCGAGGTCTGTGATGTACACTTCTCGCCGGAGCCGCGTCTGAGTCATCGAGACAGCTCCCCGCAGGCTGGTCACTATCACGTCGGCGCTTCCGAACGGGTCGCTGCAAAGTTGCCAGCACCTGTAAGAGATCTTGCAACACCCCCTGTCCTTGTTGGATCTGACAAATCCGGCACGTCTGTCCAACGCAATGCGCTCTGGCATTGCATGCCCTATCCTATATGTGGATGCGGTATTGTTGTAAGACGATACATCATCCAGACACAACCCTCAACGCAAACTTCAAGCTCGCACTATATTGCTTGCAAACGTCAAGCATGTCGGGACGTGTCCACAATCACAGACCCTGAACCAGCGCTGAGCATCTGGTGAGTCTTTGTACAATAACACAAGCCGGCATTGACTGAGGAGAGGAGTGCTCTAGATCGGTCAGCAGAAGCCGACGGGCTGGGGCAGCCGGAACGCAAAAAGCCAGCAACACGCATGACCGCAATTGGGAAGGGCTGCACAAAAGCGCATGCTGGCTGCACATTTCTTGGGTCAGCACCTACACAATCAGATGTAGAAAATCAGCATATCTAATACCAGACATACAAAATTAGAGATAGAAAATTGGCATTTTTGGTACCACACACGCTTCTGTGCAGGCTTAGCGAGAACGCACTGCTCCTGGTTCAACAGGCCGAGCAAGCGGGTGGGCAGCGTGTGCGAAAGCATGCTATCCCCCTTGAACGCCAGCACGTACGAGTCTCCCGGGTCCCCCTGCCGCCCCGACCGCCCTCGCAGCTGCTGCTCAAGTCGCACACAGGGGCTCAAGCCCCACTGCACAACGCACAGCCCCCACACCTCTTTCACCTGCTCCCTGTAGCGGGAGCACTTCCACTGCGTCCACAGAAACAACACTAGCACCACCAGGTAGAACTGGCGGGGGTGCCACCTGCATAGCGACATGCTCGTTGCAAAGATGTTTGCACGATGCCACAGATCCCATGCACAGCTGCGCGCGCTGGTCAATGTAAATGCGCTCACACAAGCCTGCAACTTCCGTACTGCACCAAATGGTAGTGGTCACCCTGATTATCAATTAATTGACTATCAATAGTAGCACTGATAACCAATTTTCATGTGGACATGGTAGTGTTGGTCAAAGGCACATCATCATCAACACCACAGAGCTGGCAATGCGCTTGTCGTCGTCGGATTACATCTTATCAGGTGACTGTGCTGATAAAGTGATGCGATGTTGGGGTCTGTGAGCTCCGTCACGTTCTCGTGACATGAAACTATTGCTTTTGAGCTGTTCCAACGCTTTCAAATCGCAGCTAGACGCGATCACAATGAGCGGGACGACAACTTTAGCAACTTTTCACTGGCCCATTTATCCACAGATGAGAAAAAATACGGAAACCTTGTTACAACTTCTCCTTCCTCTAAATGGGAGGGCAAGCAACAACTGATTGCTCCACCAATCTTTGTGTTGCTCGATATCACTTCCAGTGATATTTCGATCGACAACTTGAAATGTCCAAATGGCTATGGTGAAACTCACGCGTGCGCTTAGGATCTAGAGCTTGACATATTCTGGCGTTTTATTCTGGCGTTTGGGACCGCCAGAATAAAACGGCAATCAAGTTGTTGCAGTGTTTGCTTTCCGCAACCTAAGATAAGAGGCACCCATGGTGTCTCCCAAAGGTTGATGGGATCAATAAATCCCTAAAACCCACGTACTCGGCAGTCAGCGTTTCCAGTAAGTCACATGCTCATCGAATGCCGCATGCTGCACAACAGCAATCCCCAGGAGTGCCAAGCCTACCTTACTATCGATCGTTCCATCATCAAAAGCGTGGTCAATGACTGCCTCACAGGCTGCACAGAGCCGCTGCGTCGGAGTTAAAGCCCCTGCTATCGCGCCAGTCCCCGGACGCCAGTCCTGGTCATCAGCCGAAGCAAAATCGCTCCGTTGCACATCAGGCAAGCCAGCCCCATTCCCAAGGGCATGGCTACCAGCATGTCCGTTTGCATGAAGTGCGCCTGCATGGACGGTCGCGTGTGTTCCATTTTGACGCCCACTGCTGCTCGGAAAGCCGTTCTCGGTGTCAGGAAACCCGCAAGCTGCGGCCGAGCTTGGGCGTGACTCATCGCAGTCTAGAGGGTCCGTTTCATCCCACATACTGAGGTCAGCGCCGCGCTTTTCCAGCTCTGCAAGCACTTCCGAGGCCAGGGGCGCCACCGTCGCCACCATGTGCTTGAATTCGCCCTCCATCTGCGAGGGCGTCAGCTGAGGGCTCTTGCGCTTGAGCAGCACCTGCACACTCTGTCGTACATGAGGAGAAAGGAGGTTTGTGGGAGATCACTTTGCAATATTGCTCTGGGCGTCAACGCCTTCGTGGATGCAGTGCATGGTTATTGCCAGACAATATTTCCAGCTGCATCATCAGAGCGCGTCTTCCACACGCCAAACTTTCGTCCGCGCCCTGGCAAACGCAAGCCTTGTGGCAGACCTTCTCAAATATGTTTGACGTACCCAAGGCGGCTTGTTCCAGGTGCTTCTATGCAGATTGCCGCAGCCACCACCTAGTGACAAGCACTTCTACTTATTTCAGGTGATTATACAGAAACTAAATCGTTTTTAACACGAGGTGAACAGCCGTACCTTGAAGACGTTGCTGCACACAGCCAGTACATCATTGCGCATGCGGGCCTTCCATTCGCGGAGGAGCTCGCGGCCGTCTGTGTAATCGAGATAGCTGCGCCACTGCTCAAGCTCCTCCGAGTGAGCCGGCTTGCCGTGGAAGTGCTCAAGCCCAAACGACGACAATAACAACACAAGCGTCAGCGCCTCCGGGTCCCCCCCAGCAGGATATCTGTCCCGCGGCCCGCCATGTTGGTTGTGATGGTGACCGTGCTCGGCATGCCTGCCTGCGCGACCATCTGCGCCTCCTGCGCGACCCTCGCAGGGTTCGCATTCAGCAGCTGCAGCTTTGGGAGGCTGCTGTGTGCGTCGAGCGCGACTTGGCGAGCCTCCGGAGACTGAAGGTAATCCTGCACGTGTTCGTAGAGCTCCACAGACGACACGTTGGAGGAGGTGCCCACGAGCACGGGGCGCTTGTACATGATTGCCTGGTTCAATACCATTCGTAGCGCACGGAAGGCTTCTTCGTACGAGTTGTACAGATGCACCGGGTGGTTCACTCGGATGCACTCTTTATTTGAAGGCACGCTCACCACCTGCAATCACAGCACTTGTGGATTCATACTGTGGTCGGCACGAGAAACGCGGTGCTTCGCCAGAACGGGGTTTGACCCCTAGTAACATCCCCCTACATCATGCAGTTCACTATGTCGCCTTCACCCGCGCATCACACCTGGCAAAGCTAAATGATCGATCTTGCGCGCACTTACGTTCTGAAATGCACCGCAGCTGCTTTACGTTGCAGTATTTGCGGAAGTAGCTTGGCCACTACAGTGTGTCATCTTTGCAATGCAACATGAAGAGGGTGACGCGCTCGACATGGAACACTATGGTGTGGGAATGATTCCGGCGCTTCATCCGTATCCAGAGTTGCAGACATTCTGAAGCCATCCGCATTGACGTGGGTGTTGACCGTGCAGAAGTGATTACGTGATTATAAGTGATTGCTGTCAAGACCGTGTGAGTGCTGACCACAAGGACGTGGCGCTCAAGGAGCCATCAACAAGGCATCGCCATTGCAGAGAGAACAGGTAACGTACGTCATATTGGCACACAGCACAACAGACGTTGTGCGACCGAACACACTTCCAATGTCCACGGATTTCCCCAAGTCAATCGTATGCGAAAGTGGCATGAGTCAAGGACGCACCGACAAGCTGTACAGATCCCAAAGCTCGAAGGCGTGTGTCCGAGCGGTCCCCGTCATTCCCGAGAGCTTTTTGTACTTGGCAAAGAGTAGCATATACGAGATTTTGTTGAGGACGGCCGTAGGCGAGGTTATTTGGAAGCCCTCGCGGGCCTCGATGAACTGGTGGATCCAATTCGAGTACTTTGACTGCGGCTGCATCCGGCCTGAAGCACAGCTTGAATCGGTGAGCCATCTGAGCTTATCATACAGGTGAGCACGTAAGAGCTTGAATCGGTGATCGATCACTCATGGTATCAGAAAATGGGTCAGGCAAGGCCTCACAAACCACCAAGAGGCCACTTGACCACACTTCAAGTGTATGCGAGCCACATTCCCACCAGTAAAGCTTGCATGGTTTCCCTGAAAACGCGTGAATAGGGGATTGTGTGCGATCGTGACAAGAAAGATGACCGATACATAGGGTGCTGGCCAACACACAGCCAGTGGGACATCCACTTGCCAAGACAAGCTTGTCGACATTCCAGAAGGGTTGTAGCTAGAGCTGTCTGAAACCTACGTGGCTGCACATTCTGTTGGTTTGGCTGTCACACTGAAAGGCGATGAAAGTGTTCAATACTGTTGGTGGTAGACGCAATGGTAATGACAGCTCTGATTCCCCCTGTGAGGCTTAAAGTTGAACCATGTGGATGCTGCAGGGCGACAAAACAGGCAACTTTAAGGGCATCTTATGATCAGGCATACGCATTGGCACAGGCGGTCCGAGGGAAGCACCAGTGCTGGGGTCCAGAATGATGATCTCGCCATTGTCGGTGATGTACTCGACCCCTTTGACGTAAAACAAGTGCACTTTCAGGATCTCGAGCACTGTGGAGCCCCACATGGAGCCTTTCCACATGTTGCTCCGAGAATCCCCGAGCACTGCCCCTGCCATCGCTGCAGCATCTGCCGTCTCCATGCTTAGCACCTGTTCCCATGCCCGGATTGCTTCGGCTTCGCCCAGCTTCGTCAAACTGACTATCTTTCTGTCCCGAGTTGCTGTGAACCATTTACATGTGAGCGAGGTGGATATGTTTGGCGTATCCCTCACCGCCAGGTTCATCAAGTGTTGCGCTACCTGCACAACAATCACCTCGATCATGTCCAACAGATACAAAACTATCGTTTATTGCACCGCTTGACAGAGCTTTCTTATTTACACTACCTCGAGATACCACCAGCTCACAGCTGCCACGCAAGCTGCTGGGCAACGGCCTATCACCTCCAGCCCATTATGCTCAGAGCAATCCCTCAGGGTAACAAAAGTGAGGGCGGCATGTCACAAGAAACAGCTGCAAAGGATATTACAGACGACGAAATGACACCGCAAAGACTAAAGGGGAGCTTATGCAAGATAAGTTTCTTATACTAAGTTTGCCAAGCAAAAGCGAGGTTTGGAAAACCAAAAGCAATCAGCCCTAGCTGCTAAGGCCTACATTTAGCTAATCAGAAAGCTCTAAATAACTTTGTTATACAATGCAAAAGCCAGCGACTCGAACTCGCACGCCTTGGCAAACCGGTGAGAATAGATCCCCTCTACCATTGGCTTGACACCTTGTGAGTAAACGATGCAGACAAGATCGCAACGGCTCCGTTGGAAGGAGCTTGTTGGTGGATAGTGTGATAACTCTGTGCAATGTTTACTTTTAGCCAGCGCATCACGATACCTTGGCAGCTCGGATGATCAAGTCCTTCGCGGCGGGAGTGAAGCTGCTTTCAGACGTGGACAGAATGAACGGGTTGATGGCGTTGTCGAGAAGGAGGAGGTCCACTTCATCCACGATGGCGTACGCCAGCGTGCGAGGGAGCGCCTGGGACTCAGGCTCCTGAGCGGTTTGGTCCAGCAACGACTCGAACGCGAGGGCATGCCCTGTGGTATAGGTTACGTTTGCTGCAAAGGCTCGCTGCCGTCGCGAGTGCTCATGGTCTTCGACTGCAAAGTCAACCTGCGGTGCGCTCACGTAGTGCTGAGGCGAGGTATCAACGGGAGGGGATGATGATGACGTACCTTTTACAACACTACCGCAGCCACATGGACATTGGCAACTCCAAGGCCATACCAAGTCCAACACACCCTGCGCTGCGTACAATTGTGTACCTTCTACTAGTGGGCTGAAATATGTGTCCAGTAAAAAGTCGAAATACCAAAAGGCACCCCGTGGAGCTGGTGCTGCAATGTCCCCCTGCTGCCCTGGCACCGGTAGTCTGCTCTAAGGCGGATCTGGTTTCGAGGCATGAGTTCAAGCAGTTCCTTGGAGTTGCCAACGTCCATGAGGATGCGGTAGTGTTGTAAAACGATACTTCATCATCATCATGCTTTCAGGCTTATCTGCTTGCAGGCATACTTATAGCCACTCCTTTGAGCTGGTGGCATCATGTTACTTGCTCACCCACAGTCTGCTCTACTCTACCTGTTCGACAATTTGCAAGTACCTGGGGCAGATCTCCTTTGAGAGATATCATAGTTGGGAAGCACGATGCACCCACCTCTCGAAACATGTGGGTAACTGCTTACCCGCATCTCGAGGATGTCTTCCATGATGATTATGTATCGGTTTACAACATGCTTTACACTAGAGTACTTCAGATTATACTAGCCTTTCACAGTGCGCTATCTAATCCTGCACTTATCGGCTACTTGGTTGTCCCTAGTCTGTGCCTGTATCGGAAGTGTATTGCCTCAAGTTTTTGTGTTTGATTTTGTGTTTTGATCTGTTAAGCAGGTCATGATGTCACCAATCATGGAACGTCTACAAGTTGAACGCCATTCACTCACAGCTGGCAATGAAAGCTACCACATCCACACGCAACAAAGGAACAGACCGGCTCATTGTGCATTATGGCAAATACGCCTCAGACATGGGATCTGCCTCAGCATGGGATGAGATCGCACCGTGAGGCCGAGGCCGTTGTAAACTGGCTTGAGTGCCTCTGCATCTCGCTGCGCCAGGTACGCATTAACCGTGACAACGTGCACAGGGTTGCCAGTGAGCGCGTTCAGATATGCCGGCAGCACAGCGACCATCGTCTTGCCCTCGCCTGTTGCCATCTCCGCGATCGAGCCCTCATGCAGCACCATGCCCCCCACGAGCTGCACGTCGTAGTGCCGCTTTGAAAGTTTCCGCCTCGAAACCTCGCGCACGACCGCGAATGCTTCCGGAAGGATCCCTTCCAGACTCTCGCCGGCCAAGTAGCGGCTGCGGAACTCGCCTGGAGAGACACAGATTGCGAGATCAATACTCGCCCATGAAGCATGCACATGTGGATGTGAACGTGTGATTTTGGTGAATGGGACGCTTCCTTAGTTGGCAGAAACATCATCAGCGTTGAGCAATGCCAAAAAGGACATGGGGAACAGATGGGCACCACCATTGAAACGCTGATGGGTTCCTGTACCTGCACCAGCTGATGTCGCGGCTTTGTAACCCAGTCAGTACTTGCATGAACACTCCTGATGAACCTTTAAACTCACATACATCATGAGCGACATGCACCGCGTCCCAGCCGCAGGCGATTGAAGCGCTGCGAGCTCAGACTGGGATGCTGTGAGCTCAGAGGAGTTGAAGGAGGAGAATTTGGAACTCTGCTACCAGATCCAGGACATCCAAAAGGATGGTGTATTGCATGAGAAAAGCGTGCCTCTTCCCTACCAACGTCATGAGTGGCGTACACATCCCAATAAAGCAGATCACATTTCATTCAGAGCATGATCAGGGCTCACCGTGGACTGTTTTCAAACTCAAGTCACCCTAGCCATATGATGCAAAGAGGAGAGTGCAGCGCACCAGTTTTGGCTTTGAGCTCTCCATCAGTCTGCTGCCTCATGTCAGGCTCCAAAGCATTAATGATTGTCACCACGTTGTAGTACCTGCATGCCACCGTGGACCTTTGGGACCACATGTTTGACCGGTGTGGCCAGATGATGTGCTCAACTGGCAACTTGATTGGCATCCCATTGGTGGTGCCGAGAAGACAGAAGTCATGTGCGCCCAGCCGCCCACATCGCTTCACATTTGGAAAGCTTCCAACGTGGGTTGGATGCGCTTGAGCGGGCTCCAAACTTTTGACTGACTTGTGCTTGGGAGAGCATGCACAACCTCATCCAAGATCATCTGGAAGGTAGAAGTTGGCAACTCCCATGTGGATGAGTAGTGCTGTGAAGTGTCACATCATCATCGCTTGGAAGTGGCAGGTTGCAAGGCTTGAATCCTTGTTGACTGACAGCGAAACGCAGATCGAAGCCTCCAATGAGCCAATGGCGCACCAATGATCAGGACGATTGGGTTGTACCTACTGCAATTGTACACGAGATACGCACAAAGAAAGTCACAACCACAACCAAGTCACGCGTCACCAAGTGCTACTTGCTCAGCAAGGCTTGATCTCACATCTCACAAGGACAGATATTTAAAGGCACGCCTTCTGCCAATTCTGTTCGGAAAACCATGCTGTTCGAATACAGCATACTTTCTCGATTTGAAACGGGAAGCATTGCACGAGTCTCGAGACCAGGCCATGCTCAAGCAGAGTGTGAGTTTCCTGCCGCGATTGCAGCAGCCCATGCCTCATCTCATGAAACACATGCATGCCATGCACGGTTCCCCACGGTGACCAAGACATGCATTGTCTCTCAAACCAATTAAATTGATGATAGTAAGCACCATAGTATGCATGGCGTGTCGATTACCGTCATTCCAGAGGTGATCAGTTGTCCCTGGTGCTTTGACAGAGGCGAGGTGATGCACAAGCCTGTAGCGTTATGGATGCAACCAAAGAATTCGTGATATGGAATCTACATGATAAAGCTATTAGATACAGAAAACAAAACGTAATTATGGAATGAGAGCATCGAGGTTGCATGGGTTGCCCGAAGCTATGCCTCCATACATCACCATCAGTATGCACACATGTGCAAACGGCAAGCCAGGCTGGCTTTGAATCAATCTACATCTATCGGTGTTTGAAGGATTTGGGTGGGAAAGCATACCTTAACAGCAGACCCTGTTGTCTGCGTTCACGCAAGTCTTTCGCCCAATGCTTCGGAATGTCCATCGGCAAACGCGGTTGCGACAGCACCAGCTTTCGAATAGTATCAAATCTTTCCATGGCAATGTTTAGAGTGTGGTGCAACTGTGCTTGAAACCATTTTTGCGAGTATGGCTTCATGCTCAGGGGAGCGCCAGGTGGACGTGCACAAGGCACAACGCTTGCCCTCCGCGCATGCGCATGCTGGACGACAGCGAAAGGGAACATCGTGCGTAAACACGCTTGAGTTTAAGTCATGGCCATTGCCGTTGAGCACCGCTGATGCTACCAGATACTAGTCAGGGTAATAGTGCCACGGTGCCAGGAGTCGGAGGATATGTACGACAATTTGTCATTCGATTGGTTGCGTATACTTTCGTTGTGGCAGAAAAAATGTCATCGCGAGTGATTTTGCCCCCTGGGCAGGTGGAACGTATCATTTTCAGCAATATCACAAAAAAAATCCGACAGATAGGTGATTCTACGTAGTCTATGGCATAGACTATGCCATAGTGCACCAACAGTTGCGTCATCGGAGCTGAATGAGTGTGTTTCGTCAAAACGCCAGCGTGAGGTTGCCAATGTCAAACGCTACCTGTTGTGGTGACAGTCAGGCGATGGCATCATGGGGATGTTTGGGCAACATGCACCATTCAATGCAGGAGTGGTCATGAGCCATGCAATTGTGGCTATAGGATTCT